>NW_007035675.1:9220-49342 GCF_000164805.1 Carlito syrichta | reverse complement strand
CACCCCCCTGCTACTGTCAATCCTTTTCTTATAGTATTATGATAGTTGCTCAAGGTACACTTATGAGTGAGAACATGTGATACTCAGTTCTTTGTTTCTGTGAAAGACCACTCAGTATTATAGACTCTATATCCATCCAGGTTGCTGTGAAGTTCATGATTTTATTCTTCTTTATGGCTATATAATATTCCATTGTGTATATGTACCACATTTTTTTATCCAGTTCTCTTTTGATGGGCATGTGCTTGCTATTATGAACAATGCTGCTATAAACATATGTGTGCAGATAACTTTTTTATAGAGCTATTTGAGTTCTTCCTGGTATATTCCCAGTAGGGGGATTGTGGGGTCATATGGAAGGTCGATTTTTAGAGCTTTTAGGAATCGCCACACTGTTTTCCACAGAGGCTGTACTGGTTTATACCCCCACCAATGGTGTAGAAGTGTTCCCTTTTTGCCACATCTTCTCCAGCATCTGTTATTTTTTGAGTTATTGATGATGGCCATTTTTAGTGGAGTTAGGTGGTATCTCAGTGTAGTTTTAATTTGCATTTCTTTGATGACTAGTGAGGCTGAACATTTTTTTAATGTATCTGTTGGCTGCTCGTAGGTCTTCTTTTGAGAACTGTCTATTCATATCTTTTGCCCACTTTGTAATGGGGCTGTTTGTTTTTTCTTTTCAGCACGTTTGAGTTCCTTATAGATCGTAGATGTTAGACCTTTGTCAGACATACAGTTGGCAGATATTTTTTCCCAGTCTGTGAGCTGTCTCCCTACTTTCTTGATGGTTTCTTTGCCTTTGCAGAAACTTGTCAGTTAGATAAGGTCACGCTTGTCTATCTTATCTCTTCTGGTATGGGCACTAGGGGTTTTGATCAGGAATTGATTGCCAGTTCCAGTTTCCATAAGGGTGTCTCCTGCATTTTCTAAGGTTCTTATAGTTTGAGGTTTTATGTTTAGGTCTCTGATCCACTTAGAGTTGATTTTTGTATATGGGGATAGGTAGGGGTTCTGTTTCAGTCTTCTACCTGTGGTCAGCCAGTTTTCCAGTACCATTTACTGAATACGTTCTTCTCTCCCCAATGGGTGGTGGTGGACCGCTTTGTTGAAGATGATTTGGTTGAGAAATTGAGGTTTTGCTTCTGGAATCTCAATTCTATTCCATTGGTCTATATGCCTGTTCTTGTACCAATACCAGGCTGTTTTGATGATTGTAGCTTCATAGTAAAGTTTAAAGTTGGGGAGTGTGATACCTCCTGCTTTTTTTTTTTTTTTTGCTGAGGATTGTTTTGGCTATTCATGGTTGCTTATGTTTCCATATAAATTCTGTATTGTTGTTTCTAAGTGTGAGAAGAATGTTGCTGGAAATTTTATGAGTATTGCATTAAATCTGTAGATTGCCTTAGGTAGAATGGAAATCTTAATAATGTTGATTCTTCCAATTCATGAGCATGGAATATTTTTCCACTTGTTTGTGTCATCTTTGATTTCTTTGAGCAGTGTTTTGTAGTTTTCATTGTAAACGTCTTTCATGTCTTTAGTTAGGAAGATGCCAAAGTATTTCATTTTTTTGGTGGCTATTGTGAATGAAATTGTGCTTCTTATTTTGGTTTCTGTTGGTTTATTATTGGTTTATAGAAATGTGATTGTCTTTTGCACATTTATTTTATACGCTGAGACTTTGCCAAAGTCCTTTACTAGTGCAGGAAGGTTTTTGACAGATTCTCTTGGGTTTTTGAGGTATAGAATCATGTCATCTGCAAAGAAAGATAACTTGGTTTCCTCTTTTCCTATTTGGATACTCCTGATCGCCTTATCTTCTCAGATTGCTCTAACTAGGACTTCCAAAACTATGATGAACAGGAGGGGTAAGACTGGGCATCTGTGTTTTGTTCCAGTTTTCAGCAGAAATGGTTCCAATTTCTATCTGTTTAGGAGTATGCTGGCTGTGGGTTTCTCATAGATGGTTCTTACTATTTTGAGATATGTTCGAGGGTTTTTATCAAGAAGGGGTGCTGGATTTTATCAAAGGTTTTTTTCTGCATCTAATGATAAATTCATGTGGTTTTTGTTTTAGGTCTGTTGATATATTTGGTTACATTTATGGTCTTAGAATATTGAACCAGCCTTGCATCCTGGGGATGAAGCCTACTTGATTGTGGAGGATGGTTTTTGAGATGTGCTCTTGAATCCAGGTGCTAGGATCTTGTTGAGAATTTTAGCATCTATGTTCATCAAAGATAATGATCTGTAGTTCTCTTTCTTTGGTGAATCTTTACCTGGCTTGGGTATCAATATGATGTTAGCTTCATAAAATGATTTGGGAAGAGATCCCTCTTTCTCAATACTTGGAATACTTTCAATAGGATTGGTATCATCAGTTCCTCCATATGTGTTTAGTAGAATTCTGCTGGAAAGCCATCTGGTCCAGGGCTTTTTTTGTGTAGGTAGTTTTCTTGTGACATAGTCAATTTCTTGGATTGTTATTGGTTTATTTGGGGTCTAGATTTCTTTTTGTTTCAACCTGGGGAGGTTATGTGATGTCAGAAAGTCCTCCATTTCCTTTATGTTTTCAAGTTTGTTTCCATACAAGTGTACATAGCAGTCTCTGATAATCTTTTGCACTTCTTCAGGGTCAATTGTGACTTCACCTTTTGTGTTTCTGACTTTGTTTATTTGGGCTTTTTCCTTTCTTTTTCTTGGTCAGTCTAGCTAAGGGACCATCGATCTTGTTTATCCTTTCAAAGAACCAGGTTTTTGTTTCATTTATTTTTTGTATTATCTTTTTGTCTTCTATGTCCCGAATTGGGCCCTTTGTTTTGGTGATCTGGACTCTTCTGCTGAAGTTAGGGTTTTGCTGGTCTTACTTTTCCAGGCTCCTTAAGGAACTTATTAGACTGTTAACTTGTGATCTTTCCATTTTCTTCATATGTGTCTGTAGAGATACAAATTCCCCTCTTACTACTGTTTTCATGGCATCCTAGAGGTTTTGGTAAGTTGTTTCTTCATTTTAATTTGTTTCTAGGTATCTTTTCATCTCTGTTTTGATTTCCATGTTGACCCAGGAGTTTCTTAGCATCATGCTCTTTAGTGTCCATGTCTTTGTGGGTTTGGGGGGAATTTTGTTCATGTTGATATTTATTTTTATTCCACTATGGTCTGAGAAGGTGCATGGCAGAATTTAAACCTTATGAAATTTGTTTATGCTTGATTTATGGCCAAGGATGTGGTTGATCTTACGGTATGTTCCATGTGTTGAGGAGTAGAATGTATATTCTGTGGTCATTGGGTGGAGTGTTCTGTAGGTATCAGTTATGTCCATTTGGTCAAGAGGACATTGAGGTCCTGGATCTCCTTGGTGATTTTTTTGTCTTGATGATCTTTCTATGGGTGTGAGTGGGATATTAAATTTCCCAGCTATGATAGTGTTAGAGTCAATATCTTTTTAAAGTTTGCCTAGAAGCTGCTTTATGAAAGTTGGTGCTCCTATTTTGGGTGCATATATGTTTAAGATGGCTATTTCTTGTTGATGGATTGAACCTTTTATCATTATATAGTGACCTTCTGTATCTTTTTAAATTTTTGATAGCTTAAAGGGTATTTTGTCTGATATTAAGATCACAACTCCTGCTTTCTTCTGTGTTCCTTTTGCCTGAAATTTTGCTTCCCATCCTCTTACTATGAGTCTGTGTCATTTCTGGTGATATGAGTCTCTTGGAGACTATATATTGTTACCTCATGATATTTTATCCATTTTGCCATTCTATGTCTTTTCAGTGGTGCATTTAGTTTATTCACATTCAGGCTAATTATTGAAATGTGAGAGTTTATCCCTGCCATGAGATTTCTTATAGAGTTGTTGTTGTTCCTGTTTGTTTGTTGTCTTTCTTTTGATTTTTGGGTTGATTCATGTGTGTTTTCAATCTTTTTCCTGCACCCTTGTGAAGAATGTTTTCGTTTTTCCTCCCCCCTTTCTTCTGTGTTTAATACTGTCTTAAGTGTTTCTTGTAGAGTTGGTCTAGAGGCAGTGTAAGTTCTTAGGATTGAATGTCTGGAAAGATTTTAATTCTCCCTCACTGATGAAGCTTAGCTTAACTGAGTAGGTTATTCTTGGTTGAAATTGTTTATCTTTGAGAACTTTGAAGATTGGGCTCGAAGCTCTCCTAACCTGAAGTGTTTCTGTAGATAAATCTGCTGCTATTCTAATTGGTCTTCCCCTATAAGTAATCGGATCTTTTCTCTTGCTGCCTTTATGATTTTTTTCTTTTATACCTAGTTTATTTAGGTGAATTACTGTGTGTCTAGGAGTTGGTCTTCTCATTTTCTGTCTTACAGGGGTTCCTTGAATCTCTTGTGTTTGAATGGTCGCATCACTGATGAGGGATATTTTCTTGAATAATTTCATGGAATGTTTGTTCCAGGGTGGTCTCTGTCTCCCTTTCTGTCTCAGGAATCCCAATTAATCTTAGGTTCAGCCTATTGAAATAATCGGTCATCTCTTGGAGGTTTTGTTCTGTCTTTTTAAGCTTCTTTTCTATGTTTTTGACAGTTTGGGTTAGTTCCATATTTTGGTCCTCAAGCTCTGAGATTCTTTCTTCTGCTCAGCTAATTCTGCTTTCCATGCTTATCAGTTTGTTATTTATTTCATTCACAATATTCTTTACTGCTGTTATCTCAGTTATCAATTCCTTCATATTTTCCTCTTGTCTCCTCAATTCTATTTAGTCTCTCTATTAATGTCTTGATATCTGGGTTTGTAGTTTGAGACCAGTCATTCTGGGGCCTCTTCATTGTTTGCATTCCGAAGTCTGTTTTCTCAGTGTGTGACCTCCCAGGGGTCTGTGTGAGACTCATATTCTTCTTCATTTGTGTAGATTTTCCTTCCCCTCACTTTTTTTCCCCCTCTTCTTTAATTCTGTTGTTCGGGGATGGCAGGTTTTCTTTTACTTCTGTTTGCTCAATCTCCTATCCTTCCTTATGTGGATCCTCTGGCTTTGTTCAATTCTGAAGCCAGACTGTGCATTGAGGGCTGTACTTTTTGAAGTTTTGAGATTTAATTGAGGGGGAGCAGTGATTCAAAATCTATCTGCAGATCCCAGTATCCACTGACAGGTGTATGGGCACCCTGGGGCCCACTTCCCACTGCTTTACAATCTGTCTATGTAGTGGGGGTATAGGTTTACTCCCTGAAAGCAAAATGAGGTAAGACAAAGGAAAAGAATGGAAAAAGGAAGGATATGGGGACAAGAGGAAGATGGAGAGAGAGAAGAGTAAGAGGGAAAACAGACAGATGTACCAACTAACAAATGAAAAGATACACAAAGACAGAAAAGAGTAAAAACACTAAAACATAGCCAGGCTCGGTGGCTCAGCCTGTAACTCTGTGCCTTTGGGAGTCTGAGGTGAGTGGATTGCCTGAGCCCGTGGGTTCAAGACCCACTTGGGCAACTTGGTGAGACCCCATCTCTACAATAAATCAAAAATCAGCCAAGCATGGTAGCGTGTGCCTGTAATTCGGCTACTCGGAAGGCTGAGGCAGAAGTAAAAGAAGCCGGAGCCCAGTGGGGGCGAGGATGTGGTGACTGGGAGTGGCCACTGCACTCCAGTCTGGGTGACAGAGTGAAACTCCACTCAAAAAAAAAAAAAACTAAAACATACAGACAATCATACAAACACAGAAACCAACAAAAATCTCCCAATTGATATAACCTTCCCATACACAAACAGGAGGTCTACAGAAAACAAAAAATCAGTAAAATAACAGAAACAAAGCAAGTACAAAAATTTTATCAAAAACAGAAAGAGAGAAAAAAACCTAAAGCATCAAACAAACAAAAATGAGCAAAACAAACAGAGAAAACATAAAAAATAAAATAAAAACAAGAAACCAAACTCACTCTTAGGTTGTTCCTGTAAGTCCACCATCCTTTCAGCTCTGATCTCTAACTCTCAGCTCAGGCCGATAGGGTTGCTCACAGCTTGGGTCAGATGCCCCAGGCCTACTGTGGAAGGAGGGTAGATCAGATCTGGACTTGCCAGCTTGATGCCTGTCAAGTCTGCCACTCAAACCTGACCTGTGTCTGATCCAGCATGGGGAAGGGGCTTCTGTCTCTCCCAGTTTGATGAGATTACCTTAGGTATCAAGTTGGAGGCTTGATGGAGCTGGGTGGAGCTGCATGGGGCAATGCAGGATTCTGCCTGCTCCTGCGACAGAGAAAATGGCTGTGGTTGGCGTTTCTTCACCAGGTGTGCAACTCTTCTCTGGCTCTCTTGAATCTTCTCTCCCCACTGATTGGATCTGGGGGTCCAGCTGACCTCCTATAACTGATGATTGTGTGGGCCAGGCCATTGAGAATCAGCTGGATTTGGCAGGCTCTTCTCAGGAGAGTCCTGTGAACAGCAGACAATCTTGTGCACCCTCAGCTCCAATCTCAGGGTGGAGGGGGCCTGCAGTCACCTTCAGAGGGGATTCCCGGGTGCAGAACCTGAGTCTCCCCTCAGATGGACCTTCACTCTCACATCAGCACATGCCTACTCATGCAGAGAGTCTTTATGGACACTTGTTTTTGCAGAGACTCTCGTAGTCTGACCTGTCTGCTTGCCATCTTGTCAGCATCCCTAAGAAATTTTTTGATAAAAAAATTTTTGCACCCCTTGGTCATCAGTAGCATGTTATTTAGTTTCCATGTACTTGTGCAGTTTTCAAAGTCCCTCTTCTTGTGTATTTCTAGTTTTATTTCATTTTGGTCAGAAAAGACACATGATATGTTTTCAGTTTTTAAAAATTTGCTGAGGCTTATTTTGTGGCCTAGCACATGCTTAATCCTGAAGAATGTTCCACATGCTGATGAGGAGTATGTGAATTCTGTGTTTGGGTGAAATGTGTGTAAATGTCTGTTAGGTGTATTTGGCCTATAGTGTAGTTTAAATCTTATGTTTTTAGATTCTCTACCTAAATGATCTGTCCAAAGCTGAGAATGGGGTGTTAAATTCCCCAATTATTATTGTTTTCAGGTCTAGCTTTCCCTTGAGATGTAATCATATTTGCTTTATATATCTGAGAGCATCACTGAGGTACATATATTATTCAAAGTTATTGTATTATCTTGCTGAATCAATTACTTTGTCGTTATATTTTTATCTTCTTTTCCTTTCTTTACAGTTTTTTACTTCAAGACTTTTTTTTTTTTTTTGAGTTGGAGTCTCACTCTGTCACCCAGACTGGAGTGCAGCAGCATGCTCTTGACTGCTGCAGCTTTGACCTGCTGGGCTCTGGTGATCCTTCTGCCTCAGCCTTCCAAGTAGCTGGAACTATAGGCGTGCTACCACGTCTGGCTAATTTTTTATTTATTGAAGAGATATGGTCTCACCAAGTTGCCCAGGTGGGTCTCAAACCCATGGGCTCAGGCACTCCACTCACCTTGGGCTCCCAAAGTGCTGGGATTACAGGCTGCCACCGAGCCCGGCCTCAAGTCTATTTTAAGTGCAATATATAACATGTATATAATGTGGTATATGATATATCATAAAAAGTTAGCTACTCCTGCTCATTTTTGGTTTTCCTTTGTGTGGAATATGTATATTTTTCATCCCTTCACTTTTGGTCTGTGTGTGTTTACAAGTGGTATAAGTTTCTTGTGGACAGCACATAGTTGGGTCTTATTTGTTAATCCATTTAGCCAATCTATATCTTTTAATTAGGTAATTTATCCAATTTGCTTTCAAGATTATTACTTATAGATGAGCATGTCTATAATTTTATTATTTGTTTTCTGGTTATTTTGTATATTCTTTGTATATTCTTTTTTAACTGTTTATCTTTGCATTTAGGTGGTTTCATGTAGTGATAGCATTTGATTTCTTTCTTATTTGTGTATCTACTTTATCATTGAGTTTTATACTTTTGTGATTTTTTAAAATGGTAGTTATTATACTTTCACTTCCAGATGTGGGACTCCCTTAAGCATCTCTTTCAAGACTTGTCTGGTGGTGATTAATTCTCTATTTTTGCTGGTCTAGAAAAGACTTTATTTCTTCCCCTTTCTGAAGAATAACTTTGTTGTGTATAGTATTCTAGACTATGGGTGTTTTTATTCTTCCCCTGCAGTTTGAATATATCAGCTCACAGTCTCCTGGCCTATAATGTTTTTGATGAGAAATCAGCTTTTAGTCTAACAAGGATTCCTATACATGTGACTTGATGCTTTTCTCTTGCTGTTTTTTAGAATTACCTCTGTCTGACTTTTGACAGTTTGAATGTAATGTGCCTTGCAGAGGACGTTTCTGGATTCAAACTATTTGGGGATCATTGAGCTTCCTAGATCTTGATGTTCATCTCTTTCCCAGGAATTGGGAAGTTTTTGGTTATTATTTCCTTAAATATGTTTTCTATGCTTTTTCCCACGTCTTATTAGATAAGAAACACATTTTGTAAGGCTGTGGCTGCCATTGATAGTTATTCCACTGATGAATCTGGACAAAGAACATTGGAAACCTTCTGGAAAAGATTTACCATTCTAGATGCCATTAAGAACATTCATGATTTATGGGAGGCAGTCAAAATATCAACATTAAGAGGAGTTTGGAAGAAGTTGATTCTAACCTTCATGGATGACTTTGAGAGATTTAAGACTTTAGTGGAGGAAGTACTATCAAAGGTTTTAGGCATTGACTGGGGGTCTTGGAACACATCCCCTGTCAATAAGCGGGGACTGCTTTACCACTTCACTGTCAATAAGCGGGGACTGCTTTACCACTTCACATGTAGTGCTAGAACAATAGGATACTTTCATTTCCTCCCATCTGCCTTTCATGCAATTATTGTTGATTTTCTTGTATGTGTTCTATACTCCACAATACATTATTGTTATTTTTCCTTAAAAACTAAATTATCTTTTAAAGAAATTAGAATATGTGAAAAAGTATTTTATATATGCGTATATATTTTTCCATTTAGCTTCTCTTCATTCCTTTGGAAAGGTCTAAATTTTCACTTTTTATCTTTTTTTTCTGCCAGAAGAACTTCCTTTAATATTTTCTTTTTAAATGAAGGCTTGTTATTATCTTCCCTTTTATTGGTCTATAGAAGTCATAATTTTTGAAATATATTTTTGCAGCCTATAGAATTCTACATTGACAGTATTTTTTTCTTTGAGCACTTTAAAGGTGTCTTGCCATTGTCTTCTAGCCTGTATGATTTCTGATGGCAAATCTGCTGTCATTCTTATCCTTGTTTACTCTGGCAGGTTTTCAGATTTTCTCTTTATCACTACTTTTCTGCAATTCAAACATGATATACATTAGTGTAATTTTTCTATAAGTTTATACATTATGCTTGTATTTTGTTGATCTTGGATCTGTGCATTTATGATTTTCATATACTTTAAAAACATTTCAGTTATTATTATTTTTGTTTTTGGCATTTCAACTACACAAATTTTAGTCCACTTCATGTTGTTCCAGTTTGCTGTGTCTCAGTCTTCCCCTCCCCCTGTTTTCTCTTCATTTTGAATAATTACTATTGCTAACTATTGACAGATACTGATTGTTTTCTTCTCTACTGTCTTATCTGCTGTTAATTCCTTTTAGTTTATACATTATCTCTAGCAGTTTCAACAGATCTCATTTTTTACATTTTTCATATCTCTATTTATCATGTTATCCTTTATTTATTTGAGCACCTTTTAAAAATTTATAATAGTTTATTAAAAGTTCTTATTTATAAATTTTATCATCTCTCATTTCTAGGTACATTTCTGTTGATTGATTCATCTAGTAATGGATCATGCTTTTCTGCTTCTTTGCATAACTATTAATTGCTGACTGAACACTGTAAATTATATGACTGGCTGGATAGGTTTCTCTCTGTTTCTTGAAAGACTATTGAGTATTTTCTTTCTTATAGTTATGTTACTTGTTTGAGGCTTGCTCTTAAACTTGATATAGCTGGCCCTTAGGAGCTTTTATTCTGGGATAGACTTACTGCAAATAGGTGGTTCTTCTGTGCACTACCTGCAAGGACCCCTTTATTTTGAATTCTGTTTATTCTGGCTCATAAGAACACAAAATGTTCCTAGCCCATAGTAATTTCTAGGGATTATTTGTTCTGCTGCTTTCTAGTGGTCCTTTTTGCATGTTAGGGATTTTTCTCCAACATATAATATATTCATATTGTGCAAAGACTATGAGAGGATTTCTTTGCAGATATTCAGACTTTTTTCCTTCTGTATAGCTCCCTCCTCCCTGGTACTCTGCCCCACAAATTCTAGCTGCCTTGACCTCTCAAAACTGTAAGCTCTTTCTTTTCAATTCAGTGAGATCACTGGACTCTCTTTGATTCCCTTCCTGAGCTATAACTTGGAAACTTCCCAGGGCCATAATCCTTTGTTTTCCTTCTCTCAAGATTTAGTCTGTTTGCAATATCTGAAAATTGGTGTTTCATGTATTTTGTTCTATTTCCTGGTTGATTGTGGTCAATTTCTATTACAATAAATTTCTCATTTGCAGAAGGAAAAGTCAATTTTAGGTTTTTTAATATTTTAATTTGTTTATTAGATGAGACTGGATAGTTTTTCATACATTTATTGTCCTGTAAGTTTTCTTCTTTTGTGAATTGCTTGTTTATAATTCTTACAGATTTTTAAAAAATTTGCCTTCCTAGCATTTGAAGCTCCTTCCTAGGTTTGCAGAACTTTCTGTTTTTTGAATCTTGGTGTGAATCAATAGTAATAGTGACATCCAATGTGAAGGACTATGAAGGGCAAGGTGCAGTTTTAGTATCCACCATCAGAAATGTTAGATATGCACCCTGTAGTATAGAGGCTCCATATCTTATAGGTCAGCTTTTAAGGGGTTTTCCAGGGGACATGTGGTAAATTTTTATTATTCTTAGATCAGCAAGCTTGTTGCCATACTTGTAACTAAAAATATCAGCTAGTTTAATATATTATACTCATTTTTCTATTGGCTTGTTTGTTTTTCTGTTGAATTTTAGAAATTTTTAAAGACATTCTATTGTCTATCACGTCTCACTGGTGATTGCTTATTTTTCAACTTTGTTGATGGTATATTTTAATTCAATACTCACATTTATTCTTCTGTGAGTGTAAATCAAAAATCCATTCCTACACTGAGATAATAAAAGCAGTCTCTTTATTTATCATATTTTGATCTTTGATCTTGCCCTGCTATGAGGTAGTGATTTTTTTTCCTAATAAGAAAGTAAGTTGTTTCAACCCCATTTATTTTACTACTTTTCCCAGTGATATATGATGCCACCACTATTTTATGGCAAATGTCCTACATGCTTGAACCCATTTTCTTTGTAATGCCTGGTTTCTTTTATTGATCTATTTGTCTGCCTTTGTACCAATTCACATAGATTTGATTACTTCAGCTTATAATATCTATTGATTTTTGGCAGGGAAAATACCCCCAATCTGTTCTCCTTTTCTATAGTTGTCTTTGCTGTTCTTAGACCTGTATTCTCTAGTTTGTCTACACACAAATGTACACACATATGCAGATATGATGCTCTAATGTTGATTACATTTGTGTTGAATCTGTGCATTGATTTGGGGAATACTTGTCATTATTATGATATTGAGTTTTCTCCTATATGACCATGAGTTCTTTATTCTATCTTTTGTATCCCTCAATAACATTTCACAATTTTCACTATATATTTTTGGTTCAATATATTTCTAGTTTCCTTATCTTTTTTATTTCTATTGTGAGTGACATATTTCCTCTATTATGATGTCCAATTGGTTATTGTTGATGTATGGAATGTGACTAATTTATTGATTCTTATACCAGCCATCCTGCCAATTTCTTTGGTTTCTAATACACTATCCCTTATCCAAAATGCTTGGGACCAGAAAGGTTTCAGATTTTTTTTTTTATATTTGCACATGCATAATGAGATATTTTTGGGGATGGAACCCAAGTTTAAACATGAAATTCATTTATGTTTCATAAACTCTAATACAAATAGCCTGAAGGTAATTCTATACAATATTTTAAATAACTGTGCATGAAACTAAGTTTTTAAGTACTTAGGTGTGGAATTTCTCTTTGTGATGTCATGTTAGTACTCAAAAAATTTCAGTTTGAGGGCATTTTGGATTTCAGTTTTTCAGATGTTCAACCTGTAGTTTGGTTGTAGACTCTCTCTAATTTTCTTTTCTTTTCTTTTCTTTTTTCTTCCCATGCTCAGTGAAGCTGGGAGACTATCTTAAATTTATATCTAGGCAATTACAGTATTTGTAAATAACAGTTTACTTGCTTTTTCCCTAATTCTTATGTCTTTTTTCCCTTCATTTTTATTTTCTTATTGCCTGAGCTCTGTGTCTTATACAGTATTAGATAAGGGTAGTGATAGCAGGAATTCTTGTATTTTTCTTAAAATAACCAGACAGTGTGTACAGTTTGACAATATAATGCTAGCTCAATATTTTGAATGAATAATATTTACCATAAGTTAAAGAAATTCCCTTCTATTTCTAGTTTGGATGATTATTGGAATGTTCAAATTATTTTTCTGTATATGTTCATATGGTAATATGATTTCTTTTATTTGTTAACATTTGTTAATATACTAATTTGTACTGATAGATTTTTTTTAAACCAAGCACACTTTGAAGTCTTGTGGTAAATCCAACTTAGTCTAGATGCATTTTTTTCCACTACAACATTTTGTTATATTTCATTTAGGAATTTTGCATCTATGTTCACTATAGAGCTCAGTTTGTGATTTTTCTTTCATGTATTTTACATGTTTTTATGTCAGGATTTTACTAACCTTTTACTATAAATTAGATAACTTCACTTAAAAACTTTTTTTCTGAAATGACTTACATAATAAAAGTTCACTGAAAGTTTGATACAGTTTCTTCTGGAGACCTGTTTGGGCCCAGATGCTTTTTCCTCCTGGGAGTGAGATTTTTGATTATTGTTTACATTTTTTAAATGGTTATTATACTATTCAGGCTTCCTATATCTTGTTGAGTAAATTTTAATAGCTTGTAATTCTCTTATATGCATTTCTGCTTTATCAAATTTGTTTAATTTTGCTCATAGTATTTGCTTATTACTTTTAAAAACAACCTTTGCCTTTTTTTCATTTTTAATGTGATTTGGGTATTTTTTTCTCCATTGATTAGTAGTGAAAGAGGCTTGTGTATTTTTAAGTCTTTTTCAAAGAACTAGTTGATTTGATTCTGATGATTATTAGTTTAGCTTATTTTCTACTTATTATCTTATTATTTTATTCTTTATACTTTAGGTCTTCTCAGTTTGTCTTCTGTGACTGAATACAAAACTTATTTTTGTCAGTTTTGGGTGTTTTGTTTGGTAAATGCACTTAAAACTATACAGTTTCCTTCTAAACATTGATTTAGCTACTTCAAGTTAGTTTTCCTATGTTATCCTTTCATTGATATTTCTTAATATTTTAATTTGCAAAACAATGCATATGTTATAATAGTTCATAATTTTTATTTGATTGTCTGACAGACATTTAGGAATGCACTTTTAAGTTTCCATAGTGCTTGTTTACTATATTTTTATTGATTTCATAATATACCATGTCATAGAATTTTTATATCATAATATCTAAGGCTGCCATGATATGAGAAACAGTATTCTGAGTGCTCAAAATTGAGATCAGAGAAAAATTTCTCCCTTGGCTTCTTATCTGAAAGATGCAGTGCAAAATTAACAAAGTCATTTTCAACAATCATATAATAAACCCAGCAGTGAGTTTCCTCAGGATGATTCACATTATGTTCTTCAATAAAGCCTAAAACAGTTTTCTATATAGATTAACGTATTGCTAACTTATGAATTATAGATAATACAGAAACTTTGAGTAAGACTTTTATAACACAGTACTGTATTCTTTATTAAGAAATAGACTCTGAAACACAGAGAACTGTATTCTGTAGATCCCAATGCTTGGGTTCTACAGCTTGTATATATTTAGGATTTACTTGAAGAGTATTTTCTTGAATAATATTGCAACTAGAAGCAAAAGAATTGTTCAAAAATCAACTTCCTGAGGATAATCCTAGAAGAAGGATCATCTTTGTTATGTTGTTTTTGCAAGACAAATGAAAAAGAGAGAAATATAAGATAAAGATGAGATGTTTTGAAAACAGGAAAGTAGGTGAAAATTCCCCTCCTGTAGCTTGGTTTTTCTCATTGAATCTCCACTTTTGCTTCTGTGTAGGGTTTTTCATTTAACCAGTTCTTTCCTTCCTTTTGTTCAGTAAAAGATTATGCGGGAGATGTCTCTGATATAGAAGACTTGAATTTCTGGGAACCTTTGCCTTCATCAAATAGGAAAAAGACACCTAGCTTAAAGGTAAGACTAAAAGGAGAAGGATCTCTGCTAAGTGACTGTGGCTAATACCTAAATCACTGATTAAGCTCTCTGGAGAATAGGTATCTCTTTTGTTCTCACCAAAATGATTTATCAGTTCTTTTCTACTCTTACTTTGAAGATGACCAAAATAGGGATCTCAAAGAATAGAACTTTTGAGAAACTTTAAAGAAAATCCCTTTCAATGCTGCTCTGGAAATTTTACTTGTTTTAGCACTTATTTTGCTTTGTATTACTCAAGGGGATACAAAATAAATTTCACATGAAGTGTGAAGCACCCTGAGGTATATTAATGGTGAACTTTTTAATTAATCAGGACAGCATGGTGAGGTAGAAAAATCTGTGGTAAAAAAAAAAAATGCTGCCAAAAGTCTGTGGTAAATCGTTCACCTCAACACATTACTCTTCTTGTGGAGATACTGCCAGGGTTAGAGCACAAAAAAAGGAAATGAATTTTTAGCTTGTGGTAGGTACCTTGCATTTTTTTCTCTCATTTAGTCAACTGGAGCTTTGGAACTGCCATGATGATGCTGTTCTTGTGCTTATTCCTGTATGTTCTGGCAATTATAGAGATAAAAGTCAGTGCCAAGAGCAATTACTGCTTCTTCCACTTCCACAATTCAACTGCCATGTCCATACAAGGCTGGCATGAAGGCTGCTTTTAAGAATGACATTGTCAGCCACATCTAGGTTAAAATGACATCTCTGTCTGGGAATCTCTAGCTCTTAGTGCAGTGTTGGGCTCTCAGCCCACTATTGATACTTGATTTCTGCTCATAATGATTTTCTACTTGGAGCAGAGATTATTTGAAAGTGAGTAGCTTCATCGAATGTCCCAAGTAGATCTTTTAAATAATTTTGCTTGACTTCCTTCTAGAATTGAATACGTTTTGTGATTTTATTTTTATTATTATTTTGTTAATTTTTGTAGCTTGGCCTATCTAGGATGAATTTTATTATGTTTTAAAGTTTCCTTTTAGAAAAGAGGATATTAGAACATTTCTGGATGGTTTTTAGAGTAGGTTGGTGAGATTAGCTGATTTTATTTGAATTTTCTTTTTTTATATTTCATGAAACATTTTGATATTATAGCCACTTGATATCCTTTAAGATATGATGCTGCTCCCTAGAAGTTGTCTAAACTCAAGACTTGTTGCTTAGAGTTGGAAGATCATTAAAGAAATTTTTATTCTAACACTAATCTTAGAGGTGAAGAAACTGAGACCCAGAAAGATGAAGTAATTTGTCCATGATCATACACCTCTTTAGTTACAGAGAAAAGACTAGAAACCAGCCTCCTGTCTCCTAGTATTTCTACTTTCACTTTGTCGCCATAACTCCTTGGTTTATGCAGTGGATAAAAGTCAACTTAGACTCCTCAGAAAAAATTATCTAACCTTTTCTTTAATTTGACATTGATTTGATTCATTGAGCAATCTCTAAAAGACCTAGCATCTTGATAATTTATTATATTTCTCCTTGTTACTTTTTGGTGTTGTTATCCAAATCACATTTTATTTAATCAGAGGCATATCAGAGTCTTAAGTGAGCCTTCAATCTGAATTGCAATCATCTACAACAGTTTGCTTCTTTGAAAAATATAATCCAGTTGATTTTGAAGCATGACTTGAAAGATGTCTTGGGTTTAAATCGTGTTAGAACTTTTCACTCAGGAGATGTCACTTTTTCTAAGTAAATGCGTTGTACTCAAAGACTTGTTTAAACATGTCTTGAGGAGATGGATTGTATTGGTATAACAGCATTGTTCCACTTCTTTTCCTCCACTCCATTTTATTAACATTCTCCATATCTCAATTTTGCTTATTCCGAAATTACTTTTTAGGGAGTTTTTTTAAACCATTCAATGCTGATAAACTAGTTTTCAAGACTAGGTCAACTCTGAAGAACTCATTTCATTTAATTCATTAGTCCTGACATATAGTTTAATGAAGAGGCATATTTTCCTGTGATGTTCTAAAGTAAAAGGATCAAATACACACCAAGCAAACACTAGAAAGAAAGCTGGTGTAGCTATGGTATCATTAGACAAAAAAGACTTAAACACAAAACTCATTGGCACTAAGTCCCTAAAAGATTTAATTCATATGGAAGATGAAGAATTCTACTTTTATAAGCACCTGATGATAACTTCAGAATATTTAAATCAGTATTTGACAGAATTACAAGAAGGAATTAATAAACTCACTATGATAGCATGCCATTTAAAAATATCCCTTTTACTAACATTGAATAATTGATTAAGAATATAGGAATTACTTTTAAAAATTAACAAGTTAGGCATATAATGAATATATATATATATATTTATATAACTTGCTTCTAAATATTAGAGAATACGCACTCTTCTAGCATACATGGTTCATTTATAAAAATTTGCCATGTACTAAATCATAAAGTATTTCTCAACAAATGTTAGATAATCTTTATAGTACTGACTGTGTTCTCTGTCATGAGGTAATTCAGTTACACAAAGGTAAGTCAATCGAAAAAAGGTGAAGTATACACTTAGATTTTAAAGATACATACTTTTAAACTCATAGGTCAAAGTGTAAATCATAATGGAAGTTTAAAGTATTTGGAATAGAATATGAAGGGGGACCCCCCAAACCCCAGAATTTATTTATAAAAATTGTGTATTTATTCTTGCATGTTTAAATTTCAGTTGTCTTCAAAGTACTCTCCATTTGATGCACTATACCTGTCGAGATGCTTTTCTACTGCTCAAAACATTTTTTTAACTCGTCAATTTTGATGCCTTTTAGTGCTTCTGCCACTTTTTGTTTCACCTCTTTCTCTTCGGCCAAACATTTCCCTTTGAGGACATTTTTCATCTGGGGAAATGAAAACAAAATATCTTGGGGTGAGATTTGGCAAATAGGGAGGGTAGGGCATGGGGGTCATGCCATTTTTGGTTAAAAAAAAAACTGTTCTCTCAGAGCACTGTGGGCAGGTGTGTTGTCATGGTAGAAGAACCAGTCATCTGTTTGCCACAACTTGGGACTCATTTTTTCCAGAAATCATGAGGCAACCTTCTCAAAATTTCTAGATAAAACTTTCACTGATCCAGAGGAACAAATTCCAAGTGTACTACAAGGGGCTTGCCCTCCAAAAAGATAATTCCCTTCGTATATACAAAAATACAAAATATAGAAACTTGTGGTTTCCTGATTATGCAGTCCTTAGGAAATATAATGGTCTAATCTATACTATTACATATACAATGGTGACAGCTATAATGTACCTAGGGGTAAATCTAAGAAAAGGCATGAAATGTCTTTATTGAGAGTATTATTTGATTTTTTGATAGCTATACAATATTAATGGATAATAAGACAATATAATAAAGATAATGATTATTCAAAATTTAAATCATAAAATTAATTTAACTTACTTTCAATACAAATTACAAGGACTTTTTATGTGTGTATGAGATTTGATTAGTTGATTCTAAAACTTACTTGAGAAGACAGCAGGCCAAGAATTGGCAAGAACACAGTATTAGAAAAAGAAGGAAAATGTGTATATAGTGGTTGGGTGACTGGCACTGCAAGTTATCAAGACTTATTATAAAGCTATAGGAATTAAGAAAGTGTAAAACTAATATAGAATTTAACAAATAAGACTGATAAAAGTATAAAGAGAGTCCAGAAAAAATGTCTCATGCATATATGGGAACTTTGTATGTGACAGGTGACATTGCATATCAATGGTAACAGAATGGTCTGATCAGTCAGTGATACTCGTACAATTGGTTATTCTGGTAGGAAAAGCAAAACTGTATTACTACTTGAAAGTAAAGGTTAGCAAAATCTTTTCTTCTTTATGGAGAAGATGATTTTGTGTTTGTCTTCCAGCACCATGTTTCTCTGGAAACCATGTAAATGTGGAATATGTGTAGCCAGGCAGTATTGGTTATGATAAAAATGACTCCAGGACTGGAAAGACTGTGAATAGAATGATAAATGTCCTGTTGAAAGTACAAATGTGGTCTTCCCTGAATGTGGGAAGTCCTTTGCTGCAATCCCCAGAATCTAGGTTCAAAGGTTGTTACAGGGGACCCCAGTCCCCGTGCAGCATGAGGCTTTTAAACCAGGGTGACTCTTGTACTCCCCTATGTGATTGCACTGCCTTATACTTAAGTTAATAATAAATTACTCTTAGTGATGCCTTGCCTAATGCTGTCCTGCTGGTATGTTGTGGCTCCTATCTTGTGTCTTTCTGCAAAGCACACTTGGTGCCAGGTTTAGCCTGCTGAATGCCCAACTGAATGCAAGACCACTTTGGTTGAGCAGAGTGGGCAAAGTATATTGTGCACCGAAATTGAATTTAGTTGGGTTAAATCTCCAAATATGAAAATCAAAACTTTAAAAACAATTTAGAAAAATATATAGAGGAATTGATATTTTTCTTACTTGGCATAGAGAAGGATCTTTAAAAATTTATATTTTATAAGCATTCAAAATGGCAATTAGTGAATTCATTAGAATTAATACATTCTGTAATGGTCATGTTCTTACTAAAATATGTTAACTTTATAGTTAAGGAAATGCTCATTTATGTTAGGCTGAAGACTTCAGTTTTATGTCTTAGACTTGTTCAGCAAAACTAATATGTTTGATGGAAGTGCCAAGTAGTTGTTTACATCTTTTATTAACATTCTTATTTTAAAAATTGATTGTATTTGGCTCAGTGTTCTGGAAGGAGGGCTGTATTTATGCCTAGAGAGGCATTCCAGGGCTAGGAAGTCTCACACAATATAGCAAAACACACAGACACACACACATACACACATAGGCACACTAGCAAGAAATAAAAAGGTTAATAGATTTTATCAAATCAAGAAAGACACTTCAAGAAAGATGAAAAGACAAGACCTAAGTGGACATGCTGTGTCTGAAAGGGAGAGACATGAGGTGAAGGCAGAAAATAAGGCAGAGGCCAGACAAGGGAACACTGTTAAGTAATTCGTAGCTGCTGCTGCTTTTTGCTCAGAATGCTTTCCTCTATCTTTGCTCAGCCTCTACAGTTTCATCTCTTAGGTACATGGCAGTTCTCTATAACCATACTCTTACTGCATTAACATCTATCACCAGCTGTAATTATTTTCATAAGTACTCGATTTATTATCTTTTCCTCATGAGAATATATATACTCCTCAAGGGCAAACCACATGCCTCTCTTGTTCAGTTTTATCCCTAGCACTTATAACAGTATCTTCACGTACTAGTCTCCCAGAAAAGAACCATTCAATGAATGCATGGATTAAATGAAGCAGAACTGAGGACTAAAATATTAATTACTGAATCCTGATTTTAATGAGATTCTTTTCTCTCTGATTAAATTTGATATTGTTCATCATTGAGCCAATTACTGTTCAGGATGTTGCAAATGCATAAAAGTGGACTAAAGTTTCTCCACTGAGTAGTGCAAAATCTCATGGTGGGGACATACTTAGAATTACTGGATTAGATGGTGCAAGTGCTAAAGTAGGGATAAATAGAGTGCTAGGAACTTGATGTTCACAGTAAACAAAGTGTGGTAAGCACTTATTATAAGAATCTCCTCTGGACTGCAGTAATAAATCTATTTTTCCAAAGAAGCTTTTTAAAAATTTACTTTTGAAAAATAACTTGAGTAATTCAATGTAAATCACTTATCTATATAGTACTCTACATTCTATTGAGATTAGAAAATATTTAATTGGAAGATATACTTTTCACGTGATTTTATAGGAGTAGAGGTTACACTTATGTGATTGTGGTTTTAATTCCATTATTGTAGACCCTATTGCTCTTCTTAAGAAGCTGTAGAAACCGTGTCTTTTGGACTGACTGTATGTTCCTAAAATGAAAGCCATAATTTGTTTCCTTTCTTATGCCTGTAGGTTTTTAAAAATAAAGTTAACTTAGAGAAAGTAAAACGTTCTCTTTAGAATTTACCACATAATTTTTTTTCTTTAATAAGATAAATGTTTATTTCTTTTTCTTTTCTTTTTTCTTTTTTTGAAAATAGGATTTATTGAGAGAACAAGAAATCTCCCAGAGTGGGAGGGGACCCCAGGGGGTTTCCCTTTTTTCTTTTAAAGTTTTTACTCAGTATTCTTTTATTTTTCAAATAATGATGTGGGGTACAATTCAGGGTTAGGTATGCAAGTGGTCATCAATAAGTGAAGTTTGGGCCTCTCTTTGGTCCCCACTTTGCCCTGTTTGAGATCAGGTACCCATATTGATGTTATGTACCCCCCATTCCCTCCCCTGGCAGTTTCACGCTACTGCCAATCCTTTTCTTATAGTATTATAATAAATGTTCAGGGTCCACTTATGAGTGAGAACATGTGTTACTCAGTTCTTTGTTTCTGTGTAATTATGAGTATTTTGGGGGAAGCCTTCAGAAGGGTATAACTAATATGCTTATGCAGTGAGTTTTCTATTTATGCTATTCATATTCATAGCTAGCCTCTGCATGGAGACAGTGAATAATGACCCTCAAATGTTTGGTTAATTTTTCAAGAAATAGCATTTGGTAAACCTGATTTAGCTTTCTTGGAAATATGATATATTTATGATCTTATAAATATGGTAACTAACACAAGAAAAAAGTATTCTTAAAGGATTCAATTTTTCTATAATCTCAACAGTTATATAGCTTCAAAGCCTTTGCAAATGTGCTTGGAGCTCTTGGAGGGGTCAGTGTACTTTCAGTACTGTAAAGCTCAGTACACACTAAATTGTATTAGAAATTCAGCCTGTTTTAAGAAAATTATGTTCTAGAAGAAATAGTACTGTTAATATGGTGAATTCTTGGTATTATATATGAAAAAAACTTAAAACATGAAGTAAAGTAAATTTCCATTAGGAAAACAAAAGAAACAGAAGTTTTTATGTTTACAAAATGGTCAAAGTCTGGTGTTATAAACAAAAACTTATCAAATAAGGAAATATTTTTTAAAACCACATTTAATTCTTTAGAGATTTATCAGTAATATTAATTATACTCACTAGAATAGCACTATATAATAATATGCATAGTCTTTATGAGTTCATGAATGTGTGTATAAAATTTGTATATGCGACTTTCAGAACATCAAATAAACAAATAAATAATAGTAATTCAAAAGGCATTTGGGAATTCTGTTATATACTAAGCACTGTATACAAACACAAAATTTTCCATATTTCTTTCTCATTAGTTTAATTAGGAAAACAGACATATAAAAGACAAAGTGAGGTACAATGTAGTAATTATTGTTTTAGAGTCAAAGTTCAAAGGTTATGAGTATAGAAGACAGAGAACTATACATGAGGGGAGTTTCTCACAAGTTTATTTGAAGAAAATACATTTAGGTTGAATTTAGGATTTAATTAAATATAAACCTAGCAAGTGAAAAGGAAAGGAAAAAACTTTAGGCAGGAGAAGAAGTATAAGCAAAGGTAAGGAGTTGTGAAAATATCTTATTAATGGTGAGAGATATTAGAACTCTAGAGTTGTAGAGTGTGTATGAGTTGGAATTCCAGGAAGCTGGAGAAGATGAAAAGTAGAGCCTATGTGGCATTCAGTATGTGTTTTATTCAGTCTGTTAAAATCAAGCACAGGTAGAGTCTTTTTGTTTTAATCGTGTATCTACTATCTATCTACCTATTAATCATCTACCTATCTAAAAAGAGGATTGCTTATGGCAAGGTGAGGATAGGTAGGAGTGGCAGGAAATGGAGATCAATTAAATCTTTATAGTAATCCAAGAAAAAATAAGGAGAAAAGAGTAAGAAATTTAAAATTACCTACAGAAGTAAAAGAAAAAGGCATTTATTTTGCTAATGTTAAAGCATAAATTGTATGTCGGAAATTAGTAGAGATAGTGATGGAGTAAGTTGGCAGGAGTCAGATGGCCAAGATTCTAAACTTATGTGTCCAATAAGGGGCTTTGATTTATCCTGAAGTTGGTGGGCAGGTATAATTTAGTTCATATTTTAGGAAGAATTATCTCAAGACATTGAAGATCAGATTCAGAAATCAAATTAGGGGGCTTTTGCTAAAGGGGGTTGCAAATGAGGGTACAAAAAGAACCAAGTGGATAGCATTAGTGAGTCGGTTGGGTAGGGAGAGGTTGGAAAGGAACAGAAAGTGAGTATGGGCTAGTATTTGAAAAATCTGCTGGCAGTTAGTAGCTAGACAGTTTAAAGGCTCTCTCATTTTTGAGAGGAGAGAGAATTGAGTATTCTTATGATATGAAAGAATTTGTAGGTAGGGAGAGATTAATTATATATTTAAGAAAAGATAAGTTGTAGAAAAAAACCTTGCACTTCTGAGGAAGTGGAAGTCATGGGGTTGAGAACATAGGACTAATTCTGAACAGGAAGAAAGCAAGGAGTAATGAAGACATTGCTACATCTAAGTCAATGTTTTAAAAGAGAATAAATTGAAAGAGTTTCTGCTTTCTGACTTGCATTTTCTGGAAGGGGCTACATTTCTACTGAGGCAGATTATTAAGTTAAGGACTACAACAGTGTGGTGGCTTGGAATTCATTGTCTTAGAGGAATAGTAGAGGAAACCAACCAGGGACATGCTGGTGTTTTTCAAATGGCTCTCTGCTGATATTAGAAACTCCAGTGACCAGTACTTCTTTCCCACAACGTAGGTAAAGAAGGAAAGAAGGTGAGTAGGTGGATGGATCTGAGGTGACTAGTTTGCAAGCCAGATAAAGGTGGTGGAAGGAAATGGAGTTTGTGATCAGATATTGGGATTTAGAAATTATTTCAGAAGTGGACCAGTTTCAGGTGATGACAGGGGGAATGGGTGGCTGAACTGATGATTAGAGATTCTTTTTAGAATGTGTATATTGTTTGAAACCATGAAAAAAATATATATTTCTTTTGTAGTGAGAGTGATCCTAGCATGTGGACAGCCAGTGGATCCCTTGGAAGAGACAAGCGGAGCAATGAGGATGAAGAACCTGCAGGGCCATCGCAGACTGTCTCCCCTCTTCTTCCTGGTATGATGTCATCTTATTTGTAGTAGCAAATTCAGGAAGGTGCTTTATTTGAGAGAGATGCACAAAGATATTTCTAATACAAAAAAGGAAAGAACTAGGAAAAACTTTTAAAAATAGGAAAACATTGTTTTCTGAGATTTTCTTTTAAAAAAATGCTCCACATCCTATATTCATAAGGGGCAAATTTCTGCCTTTCAAGTATTTTAATATATCAAACATGTCAATTTAATAACATGATCCATTTATATTTTTAAACTAGGGATTATAGATTTTTATAGATTTAAAAAATGTAACCTGCTTTCTCATTTCCTTATTTTAATTTGTTGTACAATATATGCTTTATAAGTAAAATAATAACTTTTTTAGGTTACAAAAAATTACTTTTATAGTGGGGAAAAAAGAAAAATAACAAGTATACATTTTTTAAAAATCAAGCTTAGTGCAGTGGTGCATGCCTGTAATTCTAGCACTTTGGGAAGCTGAGGCGAGAGGAATGTTTGAGCCCAGGAGTTTGAGACCAGACTAGGCAACATAGGGAGACTTTACAAAAATTTTTTTAAAAAATTAGGCTGGGTGCAATGGCTCTAGCCTGTAATCCCAGCACTCTGAGAGGCCAAGGCAAAAGGATTGCCTGAGCCTGCGGGCTCGAGACCAGCCTGGGCAACATGGTGACATCCTGTCTCTATAATACAATTTTAAAAAAATTAGCCAGGTGTGGTAGCATGTGTCTGTAGTTCTAGCTACTTGGAAGACTGAGGTGGAAGGATTGCTGAAACCCAGCAGGTTGACGCTGGGGTGACCATGAGTGTGCTACTGCACTCCAGTCTGGTCAACAGAGTGAGACTCCAACTCAAAAAAAAAAAAAAAAAATTAGCCGGGTGTGATTGCATGCGCCAGAAGTCCCAGCTACTCAGGAGGCTGAGGCAGGATTGTCTGAACCCAGAATGGATCACCTGAGCCCAGAAGTCTGAGGTTATGGTAAGCTGTCATCATGCCCCCATCCTACGGTCTGGGTAACAGAGTGAGACTGAAACTCAAAAAAAAAAAAAATTAAAAAAAGAATAAATCATATCACTGAAGAATATTCCCCAATTTTTTGTGTGGTGTAATTGCATTTATATATATAGATTATAAACATAATTATAGCTATGAGTATGTACTTCATATATGTATAACTATATATATCTACACACATATAAAATTTGTGTGTGTGAATTTGGGGAATCATGTGCATAACTCAAAAATTTTGGAGCTGGAGAGAATCTTAGAGGTCATCCATTCCAACTTCCCATCAAGTATTGGAATCATCTCTAATGACTATTGTATGTGAAAAATGTCAAATCTAATTAGGATAATATCATACCATGCAATTGTTAAAATGTAAGTCTCATACCAAAATAGTTTACAAACATACTTTTATAAATTGAGGCATAATATACATACAGTATAATTCATTCTTTTAGCGTATGTTTCTGTGAGGTTTACCTAAGGTCTCCCACCACAATCAAGATATAGTACATTTTTATTCTCCCACATTTCTCTTGTGTTCTTTTGTAGTCAACGCCTATCCCCACCACCTGTACCTGGCAACCAGTAATCTATTTTTGTTCTCTTTACTTTTGTCTTTTTCAAAAAAGTGTCATATACATGGAATCACTGATATGTAGCCTTTTTTGAATCTAACTTCTTTTGCCTAGAATAATCTTTTGATATTAATCTGTGTCATTACATTTATCAGTGTTTATTTTCTTTTTTTTGTTGCTGTTGTTGAAGAGCATTCCATTGTATGGCTACATGAATTTGTTTATTCATTCACCAGTTGAAGGACATTGGGTTGTTCCCAGATTTTGGCAATTATGGATAACTCACAAACCAGTTCTGTGTAAACATAAGTTTCTGGTACTTTAAGGTAAATACCTAGGAGTAGGATTGCTGGGTCACAAGTATAAAACAGACAAACTGTTCCAAGGAAGCTGTACCAATATTATTGCTTGCATTTTGCTGGTTTTGTTCCCTCCTACTCTTTTGTCTTTGTGTTTTAGTTGAGGTAATTTCTGTCAACCTATCTTCTGGTTTACTGATTTTTTTCTTGGCTGTGTTGAGGCTACTAATGAACTACTTATAGCATTTTTCATCTGGGGTGCAGTGCTTTTTATGTATGACATTTTCATTTGACATTTTTTTAATAGATTCGGTCTCTCTATTGAAGTTCTCTATGCATGCATTGTGTCCACATTTTTCACAAGAGCTTAAACATATTAATCATAGTTATTTAAATTCCTTTTTGGATTATTCTAATGGATAAGTCATTGCTGTTTTTTTTTTCTGTGATTGCTTTGTTTTTTGACAGTGTTTTTTGTCATTGCTGCTGCTTCTTTGTGTGTTTCATATATTTGACCGAGTATTGATGTTGAGTGTAGAAAAGTAAAGAGTGAGGCAAATAGAATTTATGCCTAGAAATAGTCATGTCTATTCCTCTGCTAGGCCATTAGTATAACAGTGAACCACTGGCTTAGAATTCCTCAAGATTTAACTTGTGCTTAGAGTGGCAGCTGAGGTGCTAGAGAGTTTCTCTTCACCTTCCTGTTCTATCATCAGCTTTCGGCCTTCCCTTTGTGCCTGTGCTTCAGAAGGGTTCCCTCTCCTGCCTATCCTCCAGAAGTAAACAGGTGCTTGCTTGACTGCGGGGGGTGGGCCAGGTTGTTTGTTGTCCTAGTCTAGTCCTGGGGTCAGACAGGTCCTCTGTCCCTGGGGTGGAACTTGGTCAGTAATATTGTCTCTTCTCATGACATCTGCTTTCTATCTTTGGCAGGTATACTATGGGCAAGTACTTCCTGCCCCTCACTTAGTGTAGTGATTGTAGTATTATTGGCCCTGAATCCTGGACTCAGGACTATTTCCTGCCGCTAGTCAAGTTTGCTCTTTTCCCACCTGCAGTGAGTCTTTACCTGTATTCAACAGGGACTCCTGCTTACTCCTGCTCCTTTCGCAGTGCAAGGCCTTTCTTCTGTGGGGGAAATAGGTCCAAGGGCCTTTATGCCTTTTCTGCAGTGGCAGTAGCTCCTGTCCTCCAAGCCTACTCCTCTTGAGGGAATGGCTCTTCCCATCTTCTGCTTGGCTCCCTGTCCTTCTTATGAGCACCTGTTGGAGGTCTGTGAAGTTGAGCTGTGAGTGTGTGTACACTCTCTTTGTGCCTGTGGCTTCTTGCTCTTCTGTACTGTCAGACTGGCCCACATCCAGTTATCAGCAATACATTAACTTTTATGTCTGAATACTTCTTCCCACTTGTCTAGTGTCTGGCATCTCTTTCTCCCTTGGGCTGCCACAGTGAACCAGTTTTCATGTTCTGTCCCTCCTTAGAGAGTCTGACTTTCCTTGGATTTCAGATGACTTGGTTGACCTGCAACCTCAGCTTTCTGATGGATTCAGTAAAATTTTGATGTAGTGTATTTTTTTCCAACTTGCATATACTATTAGAGTATGAGTGATGCTTATACTTTCTACATTTAGATAGAAGTGGAATTTTTGACATAAATATATTTTAAATAGAAATAAGATCACATTCCTTTGTAAACAGGGAATACTGTGGCCTAACTGTTAGAGCAGGGCCAATTCCCAGAGGAAAACAGACAGATGCTGCTTTCTTCTTTTTCAATATCCTCCTTTTCAATTTCAGTTTAGTACTAAGGTTAGGCTCCTCCTGAAGTCTGTTATTAAGTTCTACACAGACAAAGGATTAATGCCTATAAAATATAAAGAATTGCATGTTAAGTAAAAAACAACCAAATAGAAAAATGGGCAAAAGACATTAAGAGACACATCACAGAAGAGGAAATAGGAAAAAGTGGTTTAACCTAATTTTAAATCAGAGAAGTGATAATTAAATCACAGTGAAATAGCAATTTACAGTGACTAAATAGTTTAAATTTTAAAAATGTGATTATAGTCAATATACATCCTAGTTCTCTTCCCAGTTATTTAGCTTAGTGAAACTCTGTCCCTTTTGTACCAGGAGAAAATATGTAAGAATGTTCATAATGGGCTTATTTGTAATAGACTTAAACTGTAAACAACTCAGATATCCTTCAACACCAGCTTGGCTCAATTAGATGTTATATATTTATATAATGTGAAGATGTAAAAACAGATATAGTGTCAGCAAAAAGTCAATATTTAAAACAAAATATGATCTATATAAAATTTCAAGATACACAAAACAGCCCATATGGTAAACAAAGCAAACAAAATAAAAGAAATGATAAAACAATTTAAAATAGTGATTATTCCTGAGGGAGGAGGAGGGCAAGGAATGAGGTCAGGGAAAATGACACAGAGGCATCAGAGGATAATGTTCTTTTTTAAATTGGGTAATGTATTGCTATTTTTCTTGGATATTTTATTTAACTATTATTTTGTACCTATTCAGTATTTAATAAAATATTTTAAAAGCTCAATTAAAAAAATTAAATCATGAACTTAATATATGCCTATATTAATGAAAATAGATATAGAACAGTATAAAGAAAAAATTAATAATGCCTTCTTATCATCTGAATCCTGACTCAAACGTAATTAATTAATATTAATCCTGACTCAGAGGTAGCCATTTATTAATGGTGATTTAACCTACCATTATGCAAGGACATAAAAACACAGATTCTTTGTTTAAAGTTTAAATAAAAATTGACAAGTATTCTGCAATTACTCTGCAACCTTATTTTAAACTTATATCATGTACATAAATTAATGCATATTCTAGCATAATGTTAATAGTTGTCTAAGTTTTATTATTTGGAAATACCACAATACATGTTCCCATTCTTCATTGGTCTTTTTCTACAACATATATTATTATACTTATCTCCTATGTATTTGGTACTTTTATTTTGGTTAGATTCTCTAAAGTAAGTCAAAGTTTATGTTAATTTTATATTTTAATGGGCAATACCAGGCTCCTTTCCAAAAGATTAGAGCAATTTATTGTTACCCTAAGCTGTTTGGAAGGGCCCAATTTTCTCACATCTTGTTATTACTAGATAACTCTTTTTCTAGTTTTTGCTTATGGATAAAAAATAGTACCTCCTTATCCTAATTTTCATTATCCTGATTGTTAGTGAGATAAAGTATCTTAATGTAAATTTATTAATATTTGGATTTGCATATTTATATACTTTGTCCATATTTTAAATTAATTTTTAGGAACTCTTCACCTGTTGGAAATCTTAACACCTTGTCTGTCTGACAAATATATTATACATTCTCATCCCCTATCCTCATACCTTAAGTAAGGAGACCTTCGTGAACTATCTCAATTTCTATGATATTTAGGAAGGTCTTCTTTACAGAAAGAAGATAAAAATATTCTCCTGAGCTTTCTCCAGAATTTTCATTTATATATTTTGCTTAACTCACACTGAGTTTAGTAGGTATAGGTATAGAAAAGTAGGCAGTTATACTAGCACCATTCACTAAATAAACAACATTTCCCAACTAAGTTTAAATATACTTTTATCATATTTTAATTCTCTAAAATGTTTTCCTATTCTCAAAACCCTTTTTTAAAACTAATTGACTTGTTTATTTCTGTGGATATATTATTCTGTTTTGATTATAGTAGTTCTAAGTAATATCTAGAAAGGTCAATCTTCCTCCTAACTTTTTAAGATTACATTTTTGTAGGCAATTTGGATGTGTTATTGCTATGTGGAATATTACATTTTTTGTTCAGTCCTGTGTAAAATCCTTTGAAATTCAGATAGAATGATATACCACATATATTCATTTGAAAAGAATTGGCAATGTTGTGATTGTTCTTCCTTCCATGAATTAAGTGATTCAGGAGATGAGTGATATTGCATGTGAGCACAAATTGGCATCTGCCCCACGTTTGTCTTCCAGCTCTCACACAAGAGCCTCTCTTGTGGCCCATCTTAAGTGGAAAGCTTTAGAAAGCAGAGTTCTAGGAAAAGTAGTCCAGTCTAGCCATGTTGACTTACTACAGAGCTATCATAGTTCACTCCTTATCAGCTTGGCACCTATACTTATCTCTTTAGCTCTTACTCAATCTCCAAAATAATGATAGCATTTATGATTCCACCTGCAGTAATATAACTATTCTGTGTACAACTGAAAACATACTCTCTCTCTTCCCCAAAGAGGATATAAAGTCTTATTTTTTGTCTTTGAGTGATGTTCTTTCTTCTCCAACTGATTGACATTTCCTATAATATCCTGTAAAAGAAAACAAAAAAATTGGTTAATTTATATATCAAATATTCACATCAAAAATGAAGAAAAACTCATAACTATATCCCTGTTTGTGTAGCTTATCACATGACTGTATTTGGTATCTGTCGCTACCTTCTTCTACCTATTCCATATTATCTTTCAGCAACCATCTCATTTGGTTGTGGTTCCTTGTCTGGTAGGGTGACCCAAACGTTCATTCATCAAAATCTAAGCCATTGGTAGTTCTGCCTAGATCGAGTCATTGTAGTTTTCCATTGACTTTAATCACTGTAGAAGGGACCCTGGAGGACCACCTGCATTGCATTCTAGTTTGCTGAAGAGTTATCATGAATGGATTTTTAATTATGTTAAATACTTTTTTCTACATGTTGAGATGATCATATAGTTTTGCCTTTATTGATATATGTTGTTGATATATGATGAGTTACTTTTGCTGATTTTTATTTTATTTTATTTTTAAACATTTTTTATTATAAAATTGTGGGGTACAGTTAAGGGTTAAGTATACAAATGTGCATCACTCAGGCACCCTTGTTAATAAGGGGTGTCTCCCCATCCCCAGACAGATATTGACTACTGTTAGTCCCACCTCCCTTCCCCTCCCTACCCACCCCCATCGTTCCCCACCACTGTCAGTCCTTTTCTTATAGTATTATGATAGATGTTCAAGGTCCACTTACGAGTGAGAACATGTGATACTCAGATCTTTGTTTCTGTGAGAGATCACTCAGTATTATAGACTCTAGTTCCATCCAGGTTGCTACGAAGTTCATGATTTTGTTCTTTTTTATGGCTGCATAGTATTCCATCGTGTATATGTACCACATTTTAAAAATCCAGTCCTCTTTTGATGGACAGCATGGTTGGTTCTTGCTATTGTGAACAATCTTTTGCTGATTTTTAAATGCTGAACCTACTTTGCATTCTTGGGATAAGCCCAACTTGGTCATGGTGTATTATCGCTTGATCTGATTTGCTTGTATTTTCTTGACTATTTTAAAATTTATGTTCATGGTAGATACTGATTTGTAGTTTTCTTTTTTGTGATATCTTTTTCTGGTTTTAGCATCAGAATAATGCTGTCCTCTTATAATTGGCTAGAAAGTGTTCCCTCCTCTTCTATGTTATGGAAGAATTTGTATAAAATTGGTGTTCTTGATTCCTTAAATGTTTGGTCGAATTCTACAGTGAATTCCTGTAATTTGTTTGTGTGGTTTTAAAATATATATTTGCATTAGTTTTTAGTTTTCTATGTTTTCTTTCTTTTTTTTTTTTGAGTTGGAGTCTCACTCTGTCATCCAGACTGGAGTGCAGTGGTCACTCCGGCCACTGCAGCCTCGATCTGCTGGGCTCTGGCGATCCTTCCGCCTCAGCCTTCCAGGTAGCTGGAACTACAGGCGCATGCTACCACGCCAGCTAATTTTTTGATGTATTGTAGAGATGAGGTCTCGCCAAGTTGCCCAGGCGGGTCTTGAACCTGCGGGCTCAGGCAATCCACTCACCTCGGCCTCCCAAAGCACGGGATTACAGGCTGAGCCACCGAGCCCAGCTTCTAATATTTTCATAACAAAGCATCTCAGACTGGATGGTTGAACAACAGAGATTTATTTTCTCAACACTTCTGGAGGTCAGCAGTTCAAAATCAAGGTGTCAGGAGCATTGATTTCTTCTGAGGTCTCTTTCCTTGGCTTATAGAAAGCTGTCTTCCATGTGTATCTTCACATGGTCTTCCTTCTCTGTGTATCTGTTTCTTAATCTCTTCTTATAAGGACACCAGGTATATTGGATTAAGGACCACTCTAATGACTTTAATTACCTCTTATAGGCCCTGTCACCAATTACATCACATTCAGAGTTACTGAGAATTAGAACTTCAACATATGAATTTTTGATGGGGAGGACACAATTCAACCTGTAACAACATTCAATTTATTTAACTGATGTAGAACTATTTAAGTTATTTCTTTTTAAAATGAGTTTTGGCAGTTGGTATTTTTCAATGAATTTGTCTTATTTATGTAAGTTGTCTCATTTATGAGAATAGAGTCATAATATTCTCTTATTAACTTTTTAATGTGTGTAACATCTTAATTTATCATCTCGCTTTTATTCTTGATTTGGCAAAGTATATTCTCTCTTTGTTTCTTCATCAGTTTGTCTAGAGACTATATCAATTTTATTGATATTTTCTAAGAACTAGTTTTTAGTTTTGTTTAATTTCTTTTCTTTTCTTTTTTCTTTTGAGTTGGAGTCTTACTGTGTCACCCAGACTGGAGTGCAGTGGCCGCTCTCGGCCACTGCAGCCTCGACCTGCTGGGCTCTGGCGATCCTTCCATCTCAGCCTTCCACGTACCTGGAACTACAGGCGCACGCTACCGCACCAGGCTAATTTTTTTGATTTATTGTAGAGATGAGGTCTCGCCAAGTTGCCCAGGCGAGTCTCAAACCTGCGGGCTCAGGCAATCCACTCACCTCAGCCTCCCAAAGTGCAGGATTATAGGCTGAGCCATTGAGCGGGCTTAGTTATGTTTAATTTCTGTTGCTTTTAATTTCAGTGATTTCTGCTTTAATCTTGTTTATTTTCTTCCTTTTTCTTGCTTTGGGTTTTATTTGTTCTTTTCTTAATTTATTAAGATGGAAGACTAGACTGTTAATATGAATGATTTTCTCTTTTTTTAAATACAGTTGGTGCTCTATATCTGCAGATTCTGCATCTGCAGATTCAACTAACCACAGATAAAAAAAATATTTGGAAAAAAAAGCAAAAAATAATGTAAATTTTAAAAATATATTATAACAACTATTTATATAACACTTATGTTTTATTGTATATTGTAAGTAATCTAGAGATTATTTAAAGTATATGGGAGGATAGACCTAGGTTATATACAGATACTAGTCTATTTTATATAAGAGACTTGAACAAATGAGGATTTTGTTATCCTAGGGAGGTCCTGGAACCAATCCCCTGCAGACAGAGGGACAACAATAGCATAAATATTTACTACAACAAATCTTTTCTGATGGTACTGCTTTAGTTACATCACACAAATTTTGATGAATTTTATTTTCATTTAATTCAAAATGTTTTTTCATTTCTTGTGGAAAAAGGTGGAACAATTTAAGCAGCAATATAATATAGCACTGGATTATAACAAGAAGCATAAAATAATGATCCATGAGTCCATACTGATATAAATAAGTGATTGAATATGTTAATAAATGGGAGAGAAGAGAAAAATCTCCCATGCAGAAGAATGGCAAATAAATTATGTTGATTTCCACTGTAAAGGAGATGGAGCATAATTTCCCACCCCTTAGGTGTGGGTCGCATATAATGACATTCTTCCAGAGAGTGAAATATGATAAGGAGAATAAAAAGAATGCCTATCTCTATAGTGAAAAAGCCTGACACACACTACTGCAGCATGTAGTGCTGCAAGATGTTGATCAATGTCAACATCAACTGTTATACATCTTGTTGATAGTATATCCCCTTGATATGCTTTGATGAATATGGCATTTTGCCTCTGTGATCTTCGTAAAAGCCCACAACCTCAGTCTAATCGTCAAGAAATTTAGACATATTCCAATAGAGGGACATTGAAAAATATAACTGGACAATACTTCTCAAAACTGTCAACAAAAATAAAGAAAGCTTGAGGAGACTTGACAACTAATTAAATGTGTTATCATAAATGGGATCCTGAAATAGCAAAATGATACTAAGGAAAAACTAAGAAAATTTAACTGTGGACTTTAGTCAAAAACAATGTATCATTATTAGTTCATTAATAGTAATGATCAGCCGGGCTTGGTAGCGCGTGCCTGTAGTTCCAGCTACTTGGAAGCTGAGGCGGAAGGATCGCTGGAACCCAGCAAGTTGAGGCTGCGGTGGCTGGGAGTGGCCACTGCACTCCAGTCTGGGCGACAGAGTGAGACTCCAACTAAAAAAAAAAAAAAAAAAGTAATGAATATGAAATTTAAATATAAAATGTTGATAATGGGAAAACATTGGCAGGAGATATATGGGAACTATGTGCTCTTCTAAAAAACTTCTAAAAAAGTCTATTAATTTCTTACAAAATGTCTTCTAATTTCTTTTGTGACTATTCTTTAATCTGTGGGTTACTTAGGGGTATTTTTTTCCCACATTTTATTGTGGTAAGTTTTACATGACATAAAATGTATTATTGTAACCATTTTTAAGTGTACAATTCAGTAGTAATAACTAATAGTTTTTTTTTTTTTCCTGTTTGTGCCTTTGGCATCATTGTCAGATCCAATGTCTTGAAGCTGTAGCTTTATTTTCTTCTAAGAGTTTAATAGTTTTAGCTCTTACTAATTCATTTTTAGTTAATTTTTATATATGGTGCTAGCTAATTTTTTCATTTTTTTATGTGGATATCAAGCTTCCCAACACAATTTGTTGTTAAGTCTATTTTTCCCCCATTAAAAGGCCTTGGAAATTTTTTTGAAATCATTGGACAATGTCTACAAGGGTTTATTACTGAACACTCTATTCTATTTTGTTCTATATGTCTGTCTACACCAGTACCACACTATTTTGATTACTGTAGCTTTGTAGTAAGTTTGGAATCAAGTCTTCTTTTTTTCTTCATTTTCAAGATTGTTTGAGGTCCCTTGAAATTCCTTGTGAATTTTAGGATGTGTTTTTCTTTTTTTCTTTTTTTGAGCTGGAGTCTCACTCTGTTGCCAAGACTGGAGTGCAGTGGTTGCTCCCGGCCACTGCAGCCTCCACCTGCTGGGCTCCGGCGATCCTTCTGCCTCAGCCTTCCAAGTAGCTGCAACTACAGCTGCACGGTACCACGCCCGGCTAATATTTTGATTTATTGTAGAGATGAGGTCTCGCCAAGTTGCCCAGGTGGATCTCGAACCCGCGGGCTCAGGCAATCCACTCACCTCAGCCTTCCAAGGTACAGGATTACAGCCTGAGCCACCGAGTCTGTCATAGGATGTTTTTCTATTTCTGCAAAAGAGGTCATTGGGATTTTCATAAAGATTACATTAAATCTGTAGATCATTTTGAGCAGTAGTGATGTCTTCATGGTATTAAGTCTTTCAATCCATGAACAAGAGATGTCTAATTTATTAAAAGTGTACAGGAGGATATACCTATGTTATATGCAAATTATATTCTATTTTATATAAGAGACTTGAACAAATGAGGATTTTGTTGTTCCAGGGAGGTCCTGGAACCAATCCCCCGCAGGTTTTATTGTACCAGTCTTTCATCTCCTTGGTTAAGTTAATTCTGAAGTATTTTAATCTTTTTTATGCTCTTGTATTAATAAGTGCAATTGTTTTTTCTTAATTTTATTTTCAGGTTGCGCATGTTAGTGTGTATAAATGCAACTGATTTTTGTATGTAACTTTCTTTTTTTTCCCCTTTAAACATTTTATTCATGTTTTTTTCTTTTATTTTAAAGATGTGGGGTACAATTCAGGGTTAGGTATACAAATGTTCATTATGCAGGTACCCTTGTTGATGAGGTGTGTGCCTCCCTCCCCTGGCAGTTTCACTCAATTGCCAGTCCCACCCCCCACTCCCCTGGCAGTTTCCCACTACTGTCAATCCCTTTCTTATAGTATTATGATAATTGTTCAAGGTCCACTTATGAGTGAGAATATATGGTACTCTGTTTTTTGTTTCTGTGATAGATCATTGAGTATGATAGACTCTAAATCCATCCAAGTTGCTGCAAAATTCATATATTTGTCCTTCTTTATGACTGCATAATATTCCATTGTGTGTATGTACCACATTTTTTTATCCAGTCCAGCTTCAATGAGCAGCATGGTTGGTTCCATATTTTTGCTATTGTAAATAGAGCTGCAACAAACATGCGTGTTTAATAAACCAATTGAATAATCAAGACTTTATAAGCAAACCAAGGACAAGGAGGATAAGTGGACAAGCCAAACTGGTGATGAGAGTTGTTAACCAGGGATTCCAGTTAAACAAGGATTGGAACCAAGATTTTTTTCTCTTGACTTGAGTATGATGAATCAAGACCAGTATCCTATCGACTTGAGCACTGTTGGAGGGATGATGATGACAATAAAGGGTCCCTTCCAGGCAAGAGTTAGTCCTTTCTGGAATTTCTTGACAGAAACAAGATCTCCAGGCTGGAACGGATGACAAGGCATGTGGAAGACAGAGTAGGCAAAACAGCACGGACACCGGAGTAGACAGCGGCCTGAATCTGCTGGAGGGGCTGAAGATACTTTAACAGAGATTGATTAGTTATATTTTCTAGGATGAGATCCTGCAACCAAGGCAACAGAGGAAGGGGTCTCCCAAACATGATTTCATATGGGGTAAACCTAGCCTTATATGGGGTGCATCGGGTCTGAAGGAGAGCCAAAGGCAAAAGTCTTACCCATTTTTCACCAGTCTCTATTATTAATTTGGTTAAGGTATATTTTAGAGTTCAGTTTATGTGTTCTACCTGTCCAGGGCTCTGTGGTTGGTAAGCACAATGCAATTTTCAGTTAATGTTTAGTGCTTTACTAACCAGCTGTACTATGGAAGAGGTAAAGGCAGGACCATTATTAGAGTCAATAGAGAGGGAGAGCCCAAACCTAGGGATAATTTTATTTACAAAAACCCTGTAACCGTAAGTGCGATTTTATTTTTGGTGGCAAAGGCTTCAATCCATTCAGAAAAAGTATGAATAAACACGAGTAGATAGCCATACCCCACATGGGGAGGTTGTATTTCAGTGAAATCTATTTCCCATTTTTATCTGGGACTTAAAATAATTTTAGAGTCCTTGATCCACCATCCAGTGGAGATTTTAAGAGCTGTCACGAGGTCCTGTTCCTCCTCCTCTTGAATATAGGTAGGCTGTTTAGGGAGAGAAGGAGCTGGACTTACTTTTTTATAGTCTTACCTGGTGCGGTAAGACTTTGTTCCTTGTAGATCATGGCATGCACATGAAGTGTCTTGAGGTAATGTCTGTGACCAGATTGTGTCATGAGCCATGGTTATAGCTGCACTAGCCTTGTGGACTCCCTCTATCACCAGGTTGCTACCATCCATGAACAAGTCAGCATCAGCCCTACTTATGGGAGTGTCCCAAAGATCAGGTTAGCTAGCCTGGAAGATGTCCGACATGTCTTCACAGTCATGAACTGATGTTTCCAGATTATTATCCAGCAGCAGGGTAGCCGGATTGAGGCATTGAGTAGGAGAGAAAGTTAGTCTAGGTTGGTCAAGTAAGAGCTTTGATACTGGGTGATGTGAGTGTTTGACATCCAATGATCAGAGGCTCCTTGGAGCAGAGTTTCAACAGCATGGGAATAGTTAAAGCCAGGTTCTGGCTAAAAGTCAATTTTATCTGCTTTCTTAACTAGTATGGCTGTGGCTGCAATGGCCCGGAGACAAGAGGACCAGCCAGAAGCCACTGGGTCCAGTCTTTTTGACAAGTAAGCCACTGGTCTTCTTTAGGGTCCTAAGGAGGACACCTTTTGCAATTCCTTGTTGTTTGTGAATGAAGGAGTGGAAAGGCTTGATAACATCTGGGAGGGCTAGAGCTGGGGCTTAGGTTAGAGCTGTTTTTAACTGTTGGAACGCTTGTTTCTTAGTAGTAGTCCATTTTAGGGACTGATTTCCTGCAGTAATGTGTACAAGGACTTGGTAATTTCAGTAAATCTGGGATCCACAGCCGGCAATACCCTGCCACCCCCAGGAATTCCTGTACCTGTTTCTTTGTGGTTGGCAGGGAATTTGATGAATGGTTTCTTTCCAGGCTGAGGTCAGGGATCGTTTACCCTTTTTTAGCCAGTATCCCCGATAGGAAACTTTGGTTGAGCAGAGCTGTGCCTTTTTTCGCTGACACATGGTAGCCCAAGTCTTGGAAGAGCTGTGGCAGAGCCTAAGTACCTTTTAAACAAGTATCCAAGTCTGCAGCCTCAAGCAAGAGATTATCTACATGCTGGAGTAAAGTACATTCAGGGTGTAAGGCATGGAACCCTGACAAATCCTATTGCCAAGCTTCCTCAAAAAGGGTTGGGGAGTTCTTGAAACCCTATAGTAACCAAGTCCAAGTTAGCTGGCTGGTGTCCCCAGAGTCCCCAGGATCTGTTCATTCAAAAGCAAAAATAGGTTGGCACAACTGGAGGGTCACCAGTAGAGGGCAGAACCAGAACTGACTTTGGGTCCTCTGTCTTTGGGTGGCAAGGGCAGATTTTTTTAATCCAGTGACCCAACTCTTTACAATATGCACATTGATTCTTGGCTGGCTGGATGCATCCGGTTTCCTTTTGTCTTTTTTTAGTTTCTCTTTTTGTTTTACATGCTGGCCTCGAGTGAGGTTGGGAAGCCTGGATGGCAGCAACTAATACTTTTGTTTGCTGTTTCGTTGCTCTGTCCATTTTCTTGTCTTCCTGTTTTTGTTTCTCAGCATTTCAGTTATTGAAAACCTTCTGAGCTACCTCAAGCAGTTGAGAAATATTTATTCCTGTGAAACCTTCAAACCTCTGTAATGTCAGGAGCCACCTGAGCCACAAAAGTCAATTGATAGCCTGAGCAATCTTGGGTGCCGAGGGGTCAAATGGGGTATAGGTATGGAATGTCTCCTGAAGATGTTTAAGAAATGCCCGAGAGGGACTTCTGGCAAGATGGCGACGGGGCAACCTGGTCTATGAAACCCTCTGCAAAGGAGAACGCAGAGGGTCTCTGGCTCTCTCCCCAGGAGCTGTGGACCCCAACGTTGGCAGCCTGCTCTTCACACGGAGCTCGGCCGTTGCCACTGCTGGGACATTGCAGTGGTCTGGACAGCCACTGCAGCGACAGACACAGCAGCTGCCGGCACCGCCGCAGCCTCCGTGGTGGCTATAGCACCACCCGGGCCTGAGGTGATCCACGACTTCAGTCCTTGAAGCCCCTGCAGGCAAGATCTATTGGAATCGCTGCCACCTCTGCTGCCACGGTGATATCCAACCAGCTGTGGGTCTCCTCCCGTGGGTTGTGAGGCAAGCTCCCAGCTCTGCCTTTGCCCGACTCCTGTCCGGCTCTACCCACTCTGGGGCAAGCAGCTGAGATAGCACCACCTGCTGGTGATTCCAGGTAACAACACTGAAACGGGAAAAACAGACACAGGCCAGATTTGAATGGTGAACTGGGGGTCATCTGAGCTGTCTTTCACAGCAGGCCAGGGGCAACTGACCCCAACTGTGTACTAATTTACCAGCTTGAGAAGAAATCTAGAAATCAGAGCTGAAAGGACATTAGACTTAAATGAAAAGTCTCAGAGTTTGCTCGATTGGTTCTGTTAGTTTAATGATTTAATTCTATTCTTACTGTTTTGTTCCTTTCTTTTTTTTTCTTTTCCTCTTCCTTTTCTTCTCTTTTCTCCTCTCTGTAAACCATATCTTTGTGTAGAGGAACAGCACACCAATAAGGTGGTTGGTTAGCTTGTATGTTAGCATCATTGTATGTTTTATTTTTTTGTATGGGAGTTGGTTAATCTGTGGCCATGGTCTATTTTTTTTCTCTGTTTCAGTTTAGGTCTCTTTCTCCATTTGTTGGTATACTCGTCTGTTTCCCCCCTTACTCCTCTCTCTCTCTCCACCCCCCTCATCCCCCCACTGTCTGGTCCATTCTCTTCCCTCTGCTAACCACATTTTATTTCAGTGAGTAAACCTACAGCCCCACTGCATGGACAGATTCCAAGGCAGTGGGAAGTGGGTTTTAGATTATCCATACAACTGTCGGCGAATACCAGGACATGCAGATAGATTTTGAATCACAGCTCCCCACTTAAGTAAATCTCAGAACTGCAAAAAGGACCAACCCCAACCTACAGTGCAACTCCAGAATTGAACAAAGTAAGAGGGCATACATAAAAAATAGGAGATTGAACAAACAGAAGTACAAGCAATCCCTCTAGCCCTGAATAACAGGATTAAAGAAGACAGTGATGTGGAGGGAAGGAAAAAGTAGGGAGGGGGAAAAAACACACACAAATGAAGAAAAACCAAAAGAAGAATATGGGTCTCACACAGACCCCTGGTAGATCAGACACTGAGAAAACAGATTCCAGAACACAAACAATGAAGAGCCCCCAGAATGACTGGTCACATGCAACAAACGCAGACATCAAGACATTAATAGAGAGAATTTTAAAAACTGAGGAGAGACAAGAGGAAAATAGGAAGGAGCTAATGTCAGAAATAACAGCAGTAAAGAATACTGTGATGGAAATAAGTAACAAACTGATAAGCATGGAAAGCAGAATTAGCCAAGCAGAAGATCCTCAGAGCTCGAAGACCAAAACACAGAACTAACCCAAACTGTCAAAAGCATAGAAAAGAAGCTCAAAAAGACAGAACAAAACCTTCAAGAGATGAATTATCACTTCAAGAGACCGAACCTAAGAGTAATTGGCCTTCCTGAGGCAGAGAGAGAAACAGAGGCCACACTGGAACAAACATTTCATGAAATCATCAGAA
>NW_007035675.1:7291-8154 GCF_000164805.1 Carlito syrichta | reverse complement strand
CAAAACCCACAAAGACATGGACACTAAACAGCATGATGCTAAACAACTCCTGGGTCAATGATGAAATCAAAACAGATTAAAAGATACCTGGAAACAAATGAAAATGAAGAAACATCTTACCAAAATCTCTGCGACGCTACGAAAGCTGTAGTAAGAGGGGAATTTATATCCCTACAAATGCACATGAAGAAAATGAAAGGATCACAAATTAACAGCCTAAGAAGCCACCTAAAAAAGCTGGAAAAGCAAGGCCACAAAAACCCTAATTTCAACAGAAGAATCCAGATCATCAAAATAAAAGCCCAAATCCAGTACATAGAAGACAAAAACATAATACAAAAAATCAATGAAAAAAAAAGCTGGTTCTTCGAAAGGATAAACAAGATCGATGGTCCCCTAGCTAGACTGACCAAGAAAAAGAGAAAAAATGCCCAAATAATCACAATCAGAAACAAAATATGAAGTCACATCTGATCCTGAGGAAATACAAAAGATTATTAGGGACTACTATGTACACTTGTATGGAAACAAACTTGAAAACCTTTCAGAAATGGAGGACTTTGTGTCATCACACAACATGCCTAGGTTGAAACAAGAAGAAATTGATACCGTAAATAGACCAATAACAATCAGGGAAATTGACTACGTAATAAGAAAAATACCTACAAAAAAAAAAAAAAAAAAAGCCCTGGACCAGATTGCTTTCCAGCAGAATTCTATAAGACATTTAAGGAGGAGCTTATACCAATCCTACTAAAGGTATTACAGGCGATTGAGAAAGATGGAACTCTCCCCAAATCATTTTACAAAGCTAACATCACATTGGTACCCAAGCCAGGTAAAGACCCAACAAAGAAAGAGAA
>NW_007035675.1:4892-6557 GCF_000164805.1 Carlito syrichta | reverse complement strand
CTCTCAGGATATAAAATAAATGTGCAAAAGACAATTGCATTTCTTTACACCAATAATAAACAAACAGAAACCCAAATAACAAGCACAATTCCATTCACAATAGCCACAAAAAAAAAAAAAAAAAAAAAAGAAATAACTTGGCATCTTCCTTACCAGAAACATAAAAGACCTTTACAAGGAAAACTACAAAACACTGCTCAAAGAAATCAAAGATGACACAAACAAGTGGAAAAATATCCCATGCTCATGGATTGGAAGAATCAACATTGTGAAGATGTCCGTCTTACCTAAGGCAATCTACAGATTTAATGCAATACCCATCAAATTACCAGCATCATTCTTCTCAGACTTAGAAAAAACAATACAGGAATTCATATGGAAACACAAACGACCAAGAATAGCCAGAACAATCCTAAGCAAAAAAAAAAAAAACAAAGCAGGTGGTATCACATTACCAGACATCAAATTTTACTATAAAGCTACAATCATCAAAACAGCTTGGTATTGATACAGGAACAGGCATATAGACCAATGGAATAGAATTGAGATTCCAGAAGCAAAACCTCAATTTCTCAACCAACTCATCTTCGACAAAGCCTCCACCACCTACCACCGGGGAGAGGAGAACCTATTCAGTAAATGATGTTGGGAAAACTGGCTGACCACATGCAGAACATTGAAACAGGACCCCTATCTATCCCCATACACAAAAATTACTCTAAATGGATCAGAGACCTAAACGTAAAACCTCAAACTATAAGAACCTTAGAAAATGGAGGACATACCCTCATGGAAATTGGAACTGGCATCCAATTCCTCAACAAAACCCGAAACGCACAGGCCATAAGAGAGAAGATAGGCAAGTGAGACCTCATTAAACTGACAAGCTTCTGCAAAGCCAAAGAAGCCATCAAGAGAGCAGGGAGACAGCCTACAGACTGGGAAAAAGTATTTGCCAACTCCAGGTCTGACAAAGGCTTAACATCTTGGATCTACAAGGAACTCAAATGTGCTAAAAAGAAAAAAACAAACAACCCCATTATAAAATGGGCAAAAGATATGAACAGACACTTCTCAAAGGCAGACATCCAAGCAGCCAACAGACACATGAAGAAATGTTCAATCTCACTAATCATCAGGGAGATGCAAATCAAAACCACACTGAGATACCACCTAACTCCAGTCAAAATGGCAATTATCAATAACTCAAACAATAACAGTTGCTGGAGATGGTGTGGTGAAAAGGAAACACTTCTACACTGTTGGTGGGAGTGCAAACTAATGCAACCTCTTTGGAAAACAGTATGGCGATTCCTAAAAACTTTAAATATTGACCTCCCATATGACCCCGCTATCCCTCTACTGGGAATATACCCTGAAGATCTCAAATCACTCTATAAAAAAGATACCTGTACACGTATGTTTATCGCAGCATTGTTCACAATAGCAAGAACCTGGAAGGAACCATGCTGTCCATCAAAAGAGGACTGGATTAAAAACATGTGGTACATATACATAATGGAGTACTACGCAGCCATAAAAAAGAACAAAATCATGAATTTTGCAGCAATCTGGATTGAACTAGAGTCTATAATACTGAGTGATGTCTCACAGAAACAAAGATCTGAGTATCACATGTTCTCACTCATATAATGGACCTTGAAC
>NW_007035675.1:0-4433 GCF_000164805.1 Carlito syrichta | reverse complement strand
GAGAAACAGGTAAAACAAGTTTTCCTTGAAGAGTTAGCCAGGGGCCTTTGTATATAGCACCCTGTTGTTTTCAAGTTAGAAGCTCTGTCTCCATATAGTGTGGTTTACGGGAAGGGTCCTGAGTTTTAAGAGAACATATTTTTAACCATGGAGGGGGGTTTTGGACTAAATTTAACCACTGGTCGATATAGGAAAACTGATCCAGGTGACCAGGAGCCCCTGTGATGACCTTCCAAACAGACTTAGTAACATGAACTTTCAAAGACTCTGTAGAGGGTTAACAAACATTAAATGCAGGTCAATCTATTTTATAGAGGGTCCAGAGCCTGCTTTTTGAAAGGGGCACACCATAGTCCTTAGCAAATACATCAGAGACATTTTTCAATATATAGTCCAGAGGACTGACAGTTCATGAATTCTGTGAACCTATAGCAAACAATGAGCAAACAACAAGCAAACAGTTAAAATACACAGTTAAAACTTAATGTCAGACAGGGCGTGTCCAGTCCAAGTCAGAAGAGTTATGGATCCCTGGAACAACCTCAGGGCAGAAAACCAGAGGAGGGAAAACTATTCAGCCAATGTCTTGGCCTAATGAATAGTGTCCAAAGGGCAACCTCATCAGGCCGAGACCTCCTTAAACAGAATTGTGGCTACAAACAGAACAAAATAGATTCTTACTGGTAAACAGAACAAATTCTTTTTTTTTGAGTTGGAGTCTCACTCTGTCACCCAGACTGTGCAGTGGTGTCTCCCGGCCACCGCAGCCTTGACCTGTTGGGCTCCGGAGATCCTTCCGCCTCAGCCTTCCGAGTAGCCGCAATTACAGGCGCGCGCTACCACACCCGGCTAATTTTTTGATTTATTGTAGAGATGAGGTCTCGCCAGCCCAGCCAGGTCTTGAATCCGCAGGCTCAGGCAATCCACTCACCTCAGCCTCCCAAAGGCACGGGATTGCAGGCTGAGCCACCGAGCCCGGCTAGAACAAATTATTACCTCCTAGGAGAATGCAGACAGACTCAGGAATTTTTGAGGTGGGAGGAAATCAGTGATCTTTCCTTCTCCCTCTGAGCCAGATGAGAGGTTATGAGTTTCTGGAATGATTCAGGGGGTGCCTCCCCTGTAACTTCTCCATCAAGTGGGGGAGAGCCGGAGTGAGGCCACCTCCTGAGGCTGGCAACTTCTTGCTGGGGCGTCCAAATGTTATAGCCAAACCATGAGAAAGAAGAATCACCAGCGCACCAGGTTTGAATTTTGAGTCCTTTAATATCATGTGATCAAGAGTAGACTTATGCCAAGAAAGCTCTCGACACTGAGTGGAATCAACAAGAAGCTTATAAAGGCAAAATCTGCAAGTGGGCTACATAGCAGGGGGTGAATGTACAAGGAACTAAAAACAAAAGGAACAATCTCTTGGATTTCAATTAGCAAGGCATACAATTACACAGAACTGGTGGCTAAGGAGTTTTCAAACGGTCAGCAAGAATGGTCAGCATGAACAGCTCAGGGGAACAGGCTGTGGGTCTGTGGTCATGGGAACATTACAACAGTCACACATACACACTGGGAGGAGGTCATTTTTAGGTCAGGTAGATAGCTAAGGTGGAGGATTTTAACAAAATGGAGTTACTTATGTCAAGCAAGCTATTGCAGTTATTTTACATATTTCATTAGCTATTTCAGTTGCATAGAATTTTTTTAATGTCTGCTAAATCTACTTGGTTTATTGTGTTTTAAATTCCTCTCTTTCCTTTCTTATCTTATGTATGGTTGTTCTACTCATTATGGAAAATGAGGTATTGAAGTTTCCAATTATTATTGTAGAATTTTCTCTTTCTCCCTCTATTCTGTCAGTTTTTGCTTCATATGTTTTGATAGCTTGTTAGAAGATGCATGAATGCTTATAATTATTATATGTTCTTGCTGCATCGAACCTTTTATTAACATATAATGCCCTTCCTTAGCATTTGTAACCTTTTGTGATTTAGAGTCTGTTTTTTCTGATACTAGTGTAGCTAACTCCTGTTGCATTTTGGTCACTATTTGCATGCAGTGTCCCTTTTCATCTTTTTATTGTATTTTTAATTTTTTAATTTTTAATTTTTTTGAGTTGGAATCTCACTCTGTCACCCAGGCTGGAGTACGGTGGCATGCTGATGGCCACTGCAGCCTCAACCTGCTGGACTCAGGCGATCCTCCCACCTCAACCTTCAAATAGCTGGAATTACAGGCGTGTGCCACCATATCCAGCTAATTTTTTGATTTGTTGTAGAGATGAGGTTTCGTCAAGTTGCCCAGGCTGGTTTCCAACCTGTGGGCTCAGGCAATCCTCTTACCTCAGCGTAAGTACTGGGATTATTGGTGTGAGCCACTGCACCTGGCTCTGTCTTTCAATGGGAGAGTTTAATCAATTTACATTTAAAGTAATTACTGATAAGGAGAGACTTTCTTCTATCACTTGCTGTTTGTTTTCTAAATACCTTGTTGCTTCCCCCCTTCAATTCTTGCACATCTTCTTTTGTGTTTAGTTTATTTCTGTAGTGAAATATTTCAATTATTTTAAAAATTTACTTTTGTGTATATTTTAAGTTATTTTCTTTATGATTATCATAAGTATTATGCTTAGCATCCTGAAATTATAACACTGTAATTCAAATTTATGCTGACTTAATTCAATAAGATAAAAAAATTGTGCTCTTTTAACAGCTCCATCCCAACCCTGCAATAGTAGGGAATAGCTTATGGTCTGGGTCCAGGATGCTTTTCTCTCTTTTCTGCCCCCAATGTTAGTGAGTCTTTACCTGTGCCTTGAGGATGATATGGTTTGATGCCTTTTTTGAGCTTCTCTTCCTTTTGATCCATTAGAGAGATAGGGGAAAGGGATCCTGGTTTGGCTTCATGCCTTTTCTGCAGAAGTTACCTTTCCCCTTCCCAAGCTTGCACCATGAATGAGGATTTCTCAAGTTTGCCACTTTTTCTCTTGAGCTTCTGATGAGGTCCTCACATGCATCATCTTATCTTTTTTTTTTCAACCTTGCTTGTCTTTATTAAGTTATGTACAAATGCCTTTTTTCTGTGTCATTAAGTTCATTTTCAACTGTCTGCTTTATTTCTTTTAGTGTGTGATTTAATTATAAGTTAGTGCTATAATCATGTACTTTTGAATTTTAATTTTATTTTCTTAGGTCTTCAGACTTGTTTTCCACCTAATTATATTATTTTCTCATCCCATTTTTGAACTCTTATTTAAAATAATGTATTTTCTAATTCTTTTTACAGCTGTTGTATACATAATGAATTTTCTTTTTTTAAGGTTATCTTCCATTTAGAATTTTTTTTTTTTTTTTGAGTTGAGTTTCACTCTGTGGCCCAGGCTGGAGTGCAGTGGCATGCTCCTAGTCACTGCAGCCTTGACCTGCTGGGCTCAGATGATCCTTCCGCCTCAGCCTTCCAAGTAGCTGGAACTACAGGCATGTGCTACCACCATTGTAGAATGTATTAAAAATTTTTTGCATGCTATATTGCATTACTAATTTTTTTCTGCATTTCATGTTATATTCCATTTTGTTCATGAATATGTATTGCTCTTTCTACCTCTTTGTGTTGATTATGAATGAATTCTTTGGGATTTCCATTTTACTTTATTTGAACCTCATTATCTTTCATTATATAAGCTGCATTTTGAGAGTTGTGTTTTGCCTGACAACAATGATGAGTTCCAAAGGGGTAGGGGCAAAGGAGGAGAAAACTCAAAGGGTATGAATGAAATATTGAACAGATAATAGATGCCTGTTCTCATACTCTCCTCCCAGTGTTCCTTCTTGTATGGCTCAGGCAGGAAAATTAAAAATTGCATCTCCAAAACCCTGGTATGTGTTATGGGCTTGATCAAGCATATGTACTTAGTCAAGATGTAAATGTGTAGAAAAGCATTCATTTTACTGGTACACACCATAGCAGGCAGAGCATTCCTAGTGCTCATTATAGTTGCGGTGGGGTATTACTGGAGCCACCAGTTGCGGTGGTGACTTTCTCATTTATTTATTGTTGCTCAGGTGATGTCATCCAGGAGCCAATGGTTAGAAAAATGATCTCCAGCTTACTCAGTTTCCTCATTGTGGCAAAGGCAGCTTTTTTCTTCGCAGACTATTCTGAAGTGTTCTTGGAACATAATGGGGGAAGGGCTTGCTCTTCAAGCCTACCCAATGAGGATGCTGACATCAAACAACTAGATTATATCTATTTCTGTAAGCTGGGTGGGATGATTGCCATTTCTTTCTTTTTTTTATTAATCAATATTTTTTATTATGGTTTTGTGGGGTACAGTTAAAGATTAGGTGTAAAATTACGCTTCATTCAGGCACCCTGTTGATAAGAGGTGTTTTCCCATCCCCAGACAGATGTTTGCTACTGTTAATCCCATCCCCCTCCCC
>NW_007035674.1:230512-231826 GCF_000164805.1 Carlito syrichta | reverse complement strand
GAAAGTTTGTTTCCCATCCTCTTACTTTGAGTGTGGGTGTCCTTTCTAGTGAGGTGAGTCTCTTGAAGGGAATAGATTGTTGCCTGATGATATTTTATCCATTTTGCCATTCTATGTCTTTTCAGTGGTGAATTTAGTCCGTTCACATTTAGGCTAATAATTGAAATGCAAGAGTTGATCCCTGTCATAAGGTTCTTACAGAGTTGTTCCTGCTTGTTTGTTGTCTTTCTTTGGGTTTTGGAGTTGGTTCATGTGTGTTTTTAATCTTTTGCCTGTACTCTTGTGAAGAATGCTGTTGTTCTTTTTTCTTTTTCTTCTGTGTTCAGTACTTTCTTAAGTGTTTCTTATAGATGTGGTCTGGTGGCAGCACAGGTTCTTAGGGATTGGATATCTGGAAAAGATTTCAATTCTCCCTCACTAATGAAGCTTAATTTGGCTGGGTAGGTTATTCTTGGTTGAAATTGTTTCTCTTTTAGAACTTTGAAGATAGGGCTCCAGGCTCTCCTAGCCTGAAGGGTTTCTGTGGATAAATCTGCTGCTATTCTAATTGGTTTACCCTGGTGGGTAGTCTGGCCTTTTTCTCTTGCTGCCTTTAGAATTTTTCCTTTTACAGCTACTTTGTTTAGGCGAATTATTATGTGTCTGGGAGTTGGTCTTCTTATTTGTTGTCTTGCAGGGGGTCTCTGAATCTCTCTTGTGTTTGAATTTTTTCATCCTTAATGAGATGAGGGAAGTTTTCTTGAATGATTTCATGAAATGTTTGTTCCAGTGTGGCTTCTGTTTCTCTCTCTGCCTCAGGAAGCCCAATTACTCTTAGGTTTGGTCTCTTGAAGTGACCATTCATCTCTTGCAGGTTTTATTCTATCTTTTTGAGCTTCTTTTCTATGGTCTTGACAGTTTGGGTTAGTTCTGTGTTTTGGTCTTCGAGCTCTGAGATTCTTTCTTCTGCTTGGCTGATTCTATTTTCCATGCTTATTAGTCTGTTGTTCATTTTCATCACAGTATTCTTTACAGCTGTCATTTCTGACATCAGCTCCTTCCTATTTTCTTCTTGTCTCTCCTCAATTTTTAAAATTCTCTCCATTAATGTCTTGATGTCTGGGTTTGTTGCATGTAACCAGTCATTCTGGGGGCTCTTCATTGTTTGTTTTCCAGAATCTGTTTTCTCAGTGTCTGATTTCCCAGGGGTCTGTGTGATACCTATATTCTTCTTTTGGTTTTTCTTCATTTGTGCAGATTTTCCCCTTCCTTACCTTTTCCTTCCCTCCATGTCACCGTCTTCTTTAATTCTGTTATTCAGGGGTAAAGGCATTG
>NW_007035674.1:179827-230156 GCF_000164805.1 Carlito syrichta | reverse complement strand
GCCTATACTGAAACAGATAAAAACAATAGACCACAGCTATAGATGAACCAACTCTCATACAAACAATAAAAAATAAAAATAAAACATATAGTGATGCTAACATACAAGCTAGCCAACCACCTTGTTAGTGTGCTGTTCCTCTATACAAAGATATGGTTTACAGAGAGAAGAAAAGAGAAGAAAAGGAAGAGGAAAAAAGAAAAAAAAAGGAACAATACTGTAGGAATAGAATTAAGTCATTAAACTAATATAATCAATGAAGCATACTCTGAGACATTTCATTTAAGTCCAATGTCCTTTCAGGTCTGATTTCCAGTTTTCTTTTCAAGGTGGTAAATTAGTTTGCAGTTAGGGTCAGTTGCCTCTGATCTGCTGTGAAGGACAGTTCAGATTACCCCTCCGTTCAGCACTGTGGTCTATGACTTTATCAAGCTTGTTTCTCCCGTTTCAGTGTTGTTACCTTGAATCACCAGCAGGTGGTGCTATCTCAGCTGCTCGCCCCAGAGGGGATGGGGCCGGACAGGAACAAGATGGCTGCCTGCCTCAGGGCAGGCAACAGGAGCCTTATGGCTGCAGGCAGGACAGTCTCAGTCCCAGGAGAGGTGGCAGCGATCCCAGTAGATCTTCCCTGAAGGGGTTTGATGTGGATCTTCTCAGGCCCAGGTGGTGTGATGTGCTATGGCCGTCACAGAGGCTGTGGTAGTGTGGCAGCGGCGGCAGAGGGAGGGGCTGCGGTGGCACCATTTGCGCCGCAGTGACTGTCCAGTCCATTGCGATGTACCAGTGGTGGCAATGGCTAAGCTTCGTATGAAGAGCAGGCTGTGATGTTGGGGTCCACAGCCCCCCGGGGCGAGAGTCAGAGACCCACTGCAGAACTCCTTTGCAGAGGGCTTCAGAGACTGGGTTGCCCCATCGCCATCTTGCCGCTTCTCTGTTTTTTGAGTTTTTGATGAAGGCCATCCTGACTGGAGTTAGGTGGTATCTCCGTGTAGTTTTAATTTACATTTGAACTTACCAGTCTCTAGAACCATGATAAACTTTTAAAATAAATTGTCCAGGCTGTGGTATTCTGCTATATGATCAGAAAATGGAGTAAGCCAGTCTTTTTTTATTTTTATTTTTCCCACTGAGTGTGGCATGATGATAGGCAGTGAAGCATCCAGCTTAGACAAAAAGTGGTCTGAGGAGGAAGGCAGGACACCAAACTAGAAGGAACCTAGGTCAACATTCTAGGTCTGATTCTTACATTTGGAATTTAGCATGAGACAAATGAATTTCTGCTTTCTAAATCATGATTACTTTATGTCTCTGTTATAAGTCTATGAACCCATGTTCATATGCTTAACTTATACATAAATATGTACGTAGTTGCCAATAAAATTTACCTTTGCTGTGGGTTACAATTTTTTTAAAGTTTAAGTAAACTGTCCAATCATATTACTTCTCTTAATATTATTTTAGTCTGATGTCTACTCATTTCTACTAAGCATTCTCTTCATGTCACTTCAGTGGATCAAAGGTGCATGAACTCGATGCCTTTGTATGGAAATTATGCTGTCATCCTTCCCTAGAAATAACAATGGTGGTCAATTACTCCAAATGTGAAGCACTTTGAGCCTTCTGGCTTACAGACTAACAAAGGTATGACTAGGGATTCAGGTATCCTAACTATTATAGTTAAAATATTGGGGAGATACCAGATGTAAGGATTCCTAGGGAGCTTCAGCTGCTCCCTGGACATAACAATAAGACCCTTGGAAATCCCATTCATTGGAAAGTATGACTTAGGACTTCTGAATTTCAGTGCAGGTAAGAATGGTTTAATTTTAGTCAATTTCAATAAATTGCCCAATTCTTTAAAAATAGGTGTAATATAACATCAATGAATACATTTATAAAAGAGTAATATTATTACTTGTATGTAACAAATGTGTTAAAAGTTAGCAGAAAATACCTAAAACACTTGACCACATGAAGCCACTTTTTTTGGTAACTTATGATTTATTTCTACTTTCCATAAAACCTACTTGATTTATTATTTTGCTAAACAGAAGTATAATTAATGCACTTTAGGTTTTATTTATTTATTATAGTGATAATTAAGTATGAACCAAACGTCAAAAAAATTTCCTCTTCTTTTAAAATTCAGCAACAGCTCTGGACTTTGTGGGAGAAAAATAAAGGATAAGTGCATTAGTCTCTAAAATAAGCACAAAAATCAACAGGGCCACTTGGTCTTTCATCTTAATATCTCTATTTACCTTCCACTAAAGAAATGCGTGTAATAGAATCTGAAAACCAACACTATTGTTGACTCATTTGTGCATGTGTTTTACTCCTGGGAGATTAAGTCATTACTTACTGGGTTGGGAAGCATCTGTGCACTGCTAGTGTTGGGAACAGGATCTTGCAGAAAAGAGGACATTCAATTGGGAGATCTGAAACTTTTATATCTTGATTCAGCTACTAGTTATATGACAGAGCACAGTGCAGAACTTTTTAGATCTCTATTGCACCATATCTGCAATAAGAGGCTTATGCTAAATAATCTCTAAAATTCCTTCAGTTTCAAACTATGACTTAAAGGAAATAAAATGTAATCAATAAAAGAAAGTGATATGTCATTATGATAGAATCCTATCTTAAAGGATAGGGATGGATTTAGATATATATATTTTGCCTTTGGGAAATAACCCAAAAGGTAGTAGAAGACTTCGCACTGTATCTTAGGAAAATTCTCATTGCTCCCAATTTCTTCCAGTTGTGGAATCTCAGCCCTCCATCTCAGCTCAACAGTAAATGAACTGTTAAGATTTTATCCCCCAGATGGCAGTGCTGCATTCTAAGTTTACTATGGTCTGGTCCGGTGCTCATGAAAAAGGAAATACAAGGCTTTCTGGTATTGTCTCTGGCACATTTATGGGCCATGTTTCCTCCTCTTGGAGAATATATGCTACAATTCTAATGTAACAAGACTTGGGTAATCTGAGACAGATAGATCATTCTGAAGTGAACACAGCAGAGATGCTCTTTTGCCTACTTGTACAGCACTGTGTCCAGCAAACAAGACGTAAACCAATCACACAAAGTCATCTAATGAAAATAACGAAAGTTAAAAAATTATGAAGTGTGCAAAATCACATATACTTTTAATTTTTGTTTTACATGTTGTTTTATCAGCTTTTGAAAACATTTACTAAATGTAATAGGATTAAGCAACTTCTCAGCCATTATTTTGAAAAGATATAAATGAAATGGGCAGCTTCTACAATGATCTTCATTTAAAGGGTTACAAACTGCTTATGCTATAATGGGTCTTGATACTTGCTTATGAGACACATAAAAATGAATAAACAAAAAACTAGTATTGAAAAGAAGCCAGGGAAATATTCACATCCCAGTTTTAGGCAAAAATTCAATGGAATTTTTTAGATCAAAACAACTGATCATCTGCATGACAGTCAAAGAAACTACAGTGAAATCTTTAAATTTCTACAATATATTAGATAAATTATACTTTTGTAGATTCATTCCATTACAACAATATTCATTGGCAATGGCATGAAAGTAGACTAATGACAGGAAAACAAAATTTTAAAAGATTTTGAAGAACCATCTTGAAAATAAATCTTTCTTTTTGACAGGTTTTGGAATGTGGTCAGTTTTATGTTCTGAAGAGTCCTTTATATTTATATTATAATAAACTCTTCTCTACTGTTTCATATTTCCTAGTAAGTAAAGAAGTTTATGTCACAGAGCTTTTGAATAACTAAAAAAACCCCACAGAATGTAGATTATTTTCCCTAATCTACTACTTATGAGTTGATTGCCTTCCTTTACCAGAGGTAACTCATATGAATTTTTAATTGCAGTGTAAAATCCTATAACTTTCTCTCTATATATAGAGTCTTCTGAATATAGTACCATCCTTCTGTATTCATTCAATTAAAAAGAATTCATTCATGCATATATGCAATGTAATCCATAATCATTGCTTGGGGAACAAAGAAAAAAAGATGTATCTGCCTTCAATGAGCTTATGCTCTAGTGCGGGAGATAAACAAATTGCAAATACTCATGGACAGAGCACAAGCTATAAAAGAGACAGCATGGTAAGGATAGTGGTCTCTGGAACCAGCATGCTAGATTTCAAATCTTGTCTCTGCCTTTTAATACTTCTGTAGCGTTGGATAGATTACTATTTCTTTTTTTGAAATAAAGCAATTTGGCAATGAAAATATCTGCCTTGTTTTGAAGAAATGAGTTAATCGAATAAACTGTTTTGCATATAGCAAATTCATTAACACATAACAAGGAAAAAAAAATCCTGGGGTTAAGAGGAGGGAAAGACCAATAAAGGAACAAGCACTTGCAATTTAAGGATACTCTTTAAGGATTCTCTTTAAGGATTGTCAATGACTTATTAAGGAGGGAGGATAGAAAAGGCACTTCAGACTAAGATAACAATATGTTAAATGTAAGGGGAAGAGACAGTAACTGAGTTTGGTTGCAAATAGAACAAGGAAGAAAGAATATGTGGGTCCAAACATATGTGTTAAAAAACAACTTGCACTGGGCTAACAAGGAGATTTTGATTAATCACAAAATATAGAGAGTCACTGAAGATTTTTTTTTGCACAAGGGATAGATAGTCAGATTTATGCTGTAAACATGTCATTCTGGTTTCTCTGAGAAAGAAAATTTGAATGTAGAAAGAACTAGAGACAGGGAGATTCAAGGTTAGAGTGGCAGCAGAATCCAAAACAACAGTGGTAACTGTGATTGTCTCTTAAAAAGTTGATTTACTTGCCAACCAATTCAAAAGTTTGTATTATGTACATAAAAGCCCTTTGAGCAGCCTGCAAAGCTTTACTTGTGCTTTCTATCTGGGTGCATATTTCCATTTCGTCTCCCAAGTATACATAGCATTCCAGAGGCAAAGTTTAAAAATTCTACACAAAATACTTATAATTATCAATTATCTTCTTTATTTCCTGAACATTTTAGACCCAAACACAGAAGGAACCTTTTCTTTTTCTCATAACTGCATTTTTTTTTTTTTTTTGAGTTGGAGTCTCACTCTGTCACCCAGACCGGAGTGCAGTGGCTGCTCCTGGCCACCGCAGCCTCGACCTGCTGGGCTCCGACGATCCTTCCGCCTCAGCCTTCCGAGTAGCCGGCATTACAGACATGCGCTACCACGCGCGGCTAATTTTTTGATTTATTGTAGAGATGAAGTCTCACCTGCCCAGGTGGGACTCGAACCCGCGGGTTCAGGCAATCCACTCACCTCAGCCTCCCAAAAGCGCAGGATTACAGGCTGAGCCACCGAGCCCGGCATAACTGCATTTTTTAAAGAGTAAACTTGTAGAGGCTAACAAGAGCAACTTTTTTTCCCCATTCCGCTCGTGTTGACCTGTCTACCATCAATAATAAACTTGACCAGCAGCCCTTTCCTTTTTGCTTATTTTCTTTTGTTCTGCCTCATTTTTTCTTTCCATCTACCTCTTTGCCTTTCACCACGTACTCCTGTCTTCCTTCTTGCATTCTTCTTTCCTAAAGAGAATCCAAATATTTTAGTACTTACCTTCTGTCTTTCCTCCACTGAAGCCAGCAGGGTCTTCATCTAGCCAAGGGACTTTGTTGCTCTGAAGACACCATCACAATCTGAAATAAAGCAATAGGCAGTGCAGATGGAATAGTGATTCTTGCTCTCTGTTGCAATTTTGGAAGAATAGTTTGGATTACAGAATAAAAACTGTATGTTTAACCTCCTGAATGTTCATTTGAATAAATTCAATTGTAAGTCCCTGGAAAGAAGAGCAATAGATGGCCTTGTTTTGAAGCCTACTGCAGGAACTGATCCATATCTCAGCTTTGATGACCAGTCACCAGAATTTAGATTAGGGAAAGGTGTCTTGTTGGCCAACTTATTGAAGCTAAATAAAGCTTGATTAAAAAAAAAGAAGAAAGAAAGAAAGAAAGAAAGAAAGAAAGAAAGAAAGAAAGAAAGAAAGAAAGAAAAGGAAAGAAGGAAAAGGAAAGAAGGAAAGAAAAGAAAAAGCCTATTAGGTTAAAAAGTAAGATTAACTTGTTAAAAAAAGAAAACCAGGAAAAAGCAAACTTCCAGTACACCAAGCTGTTCGAATGCATTTCACAGCATATCTCATGGTCTTTCTTGGGGGCACTCTGGCTTATTATTTATTTCAGCAGTCTGGTTTCATCTTCTTCATCTGTGTATGACCAAATGTGGCTGCTTCTGGCTTCTAAAATGATGTGTCCTCAGTTCAAGGAGTCAGCAGCAGTGGATATTTCTATCCAGGACATGAGAACCTGGCTCCACAAGAATGAGCTCTTGGTGCAATTAACCCTTGGTGCAATTAACTTGGCTCTCAAGTCATATCTCAAGAAAATAGCAATAGCATAGGAACTATATTAGTCATAGTATAACTGACTGCTATGAAAACAGCAACAACAAAATTATTGGTTTTCGTGGCTTTGTCTTCTATGATGTCAGAATTTTCCATTGCTTCTTCTCCAAGTGGACAGCCAATTGGTGAAGAAAGAGCAGGTGAAGGAGATCTTGGAAGGGTTTTTATCAAGCAGGTCTAAAAGTAAAAGTGACATTTATTACACTCATCTGCATTCCATTGCTAGAGCTCAGTCACAAATGTAAGGGAGGCTGGGAATTTGGTCTATCCATGAACCCAGGAGGAAATAAATGGAATCATCTTTTCCTCAGGGACCTATTCTTGTTGGTCAGCAGGGAAGTTGTCAGAGAGCTGTGTTGGGTGCTGAGCAGGTATAATAATTTTTTTCATTATAAGACAACTGTCTGTCTTTTCCTGGAACTTTGCATTGCCTCTGTTGACTGGCTCAGTTCCTGCAACCTAATTTAAATTGCTTGTTTCAGCTTAATGATATTATTTTTTGACAGCATTCAAGAGAATTAAAGAAATGACTTTACTTCCTTTCACTGCTACTCATCTAGGTTCTCAGATTGTTTATTGGTAATCTCTATTTCTTTTTAAAGTCATCTCTAGGGGAGAAAATCCTATTTCAGCTAAGAGATTTCATTCTGTAATTATATCACAAAGGATCACTTTATAAGGAAGGCATTGGCTTCGAATTTCTGTCAGATTCAATTTAAGTGGATGGAAAACTATGGAATATATACCATAAACAACCATCTTTTTAAAGCTTAGCGACCAAGAATATTTCAGCTCTCGAAGTCGGCTGACAAGTCTACGACCTGCTTGTTATTCCTATGCCTGAATAGTTCAACAAGTACACACTTTGTCCATAAAGCACAAAATGGATATGGTATTTCAGACAGAAGAGAACAGAGCTGTCTCTGAAAATAAGGTTTCGTTGTTTCAATGCATCAGAACCCTCCCGCCCCATCCCCTTCTCTCAACTATTCTAGAAAGGCTGGCTGTAATTGCTATGTGGGCTAAACTTTAAGAAATCTATAATAATCAAACCTTTAAATTGCCTTTTCTGTTTAACAGAAATCTGCCAGAGAATGTGCTGTGGGAGTAGAGAAAGAATGCTAGCTGTTAAAAACCATGTCGGCTCATCACAGAAATGTGATTTCCACTCTTCCTACCACACCAGTTGTAAAACTTAGGAAATGAACCTTTCTAGTTATGGATATCTCTAGTTATCCATTTCTGGTACTAAAGCCTCAAGAGACCTCATTGGCATGCAAGCCATTGAAGCCCATAGTGCACTGTAGAAGTACAGATATGCACGCCTGTGAGAATACAGATACTGAATGTGCATGTGGCTATGTACACGAAAAGCTAATCCCCAGATTGTCTTTAAAAAAGCCAAATACCATATCAAGGCAATACGACAAAGCTTATGCATTTTCTAAGCCACTTAACACATCTTGGAATAAATAAATGAGAGTTCACGGAGGAGACAGCTGACTGGAGAAAATTTGCTATATTTATGAAAGGCTGAAAATAATTAAATGCTTCACTCTGTTTTGAATTATAAATAATATGTTTAAGGACACTCTGACTCCAACTCCCTGTTTGCTAAGTCAGAAATCTGGGAGCATCCTTTTTGCCAAATCACTTATGAAGACCTACTGAATTTATGTTCTAAAACTCACCTGAATCCATCCACTTTGCTTCATCTATACTGCTATCCCTCATCCAGTTTCTATCATCTCTCACCACACAGCCTTCCACATGCTACTTAAAGTGAAGACATCAGTATCAACACCACTTGGGAGCTTGTTAGAAATGTAGAATCTCCGGTCCCACCCAAACCTACTTATTATCTGCATTTTGACAAGATCCTTGTAGGATTGATATGCACATTACATTTTAAGAAAAACTGACATATCTCCCCACATTGAGCTTTATTCATCCCCTTCTACCTGAACCCTATAGCCAGAGCAATCACTGTAGAATTCAAATCTGATTATGTCTAACTTGCTTAATACCTTTCAACTTCTTGTCTTTTGGCTCAAGTAAGTTAAACAAAAACAAAAACACCTTCAAATTAAATTACGAAGTCCTTCAATACCTGGTTTCTTATTACCTCTCCAGCTTCATCTCATAACACTTTCCCTTTCTACATCGTGCAGTAGTCATCTTTGTTCCAAATGTGACACTGTTTCTCAAATAGCTTCTCTGCACTTGCTGTTCCCTGTTTTAGAATATTCTTTCATCTACCCTGGTCAATCTCAGGCCTTTAGACTTCAATTTAAAGGTGAGTTTATTAGGAACCACTTTCCCTTCTGACTACCTAGATCTCATAGCATCACTTCTTGCCTTATTATAATGTTCACTGTTGTATTAACTTGTTCAATGCATACACTTCTCAATATACTTTAAATCAATGAGCACAAAGACCACGTCTATCTTACGCAAAGAAATATTTCCAGTGCTTGAGACAACAACTGGCATATGGCAGTTATAACAGAGTGACCAAATGAAATAACTTCTCATCAAGATGAATGGGCAGTTTTCCACATCTTTAAGAATAACTGTCTTCTAAAACTATGAAGTACTGTCACAAGCAAGATGAATTAGACTTATTCTGAAGGGTTCCAGAGGCCAGGAAGATATAAGGAAGGCTCAAGGATGACTGTACTGTTATATCCCAGCATGTAGTTAGCCCTAAAATATCTGTTGGATAAACGAACCAAAACAAATAAATAAGTTTTAGGAAGAGAGACATTATTAAAGAAACAAGTTAGAACCATTAACCAGTTCCTGATAATAGAATGGATCGTTTTGTGAGCTCAGATTATACATTCATTTAAATGCTGAATAGAGAATAACAAATTCCTTCCTTAAGAAAGTAATTGAAATAGATGATCTCTCAGATTCTTTACAACTCTGAGTTCATTATTCTACCAGTTTCTCTGTAAGGGAAAATTGTGTTTAATTATAAATGTCAGCCTTAGTTTACAGAATAAAAATGTGGTTCATATTTGTTAATTCTTATATCACTACTTTTATGCAGCGATTAGTAGCAAGATTTTTAATTTTAATTTTTTAAGTTTTTTACTTTTTATTTTTTAATATTTGGCATGATCAAAAGGAGACTGACACCAAATATATCCCTATTTGGTTGTCACTAGTTCTTAAACTCCTCCATTAGAGAATCATTTCTTTGAAAATGATCCTTCTCCAGGCACTAATGTTAGACATGCAGATGTACAGGAGAGGCAACATATTTGACTATTATCCATAATCTCCAGCTTTATTTGAGATATTTTATTTTATTTTTGAGTTGGAGTCTCACTCTGTACCACAGACTGGAGTGCAGTGGCCGCCCTTGGCCACTGCAACCTCGACCTACTGGACTCCGGGCATCCATCCACCTCAGCCTTCCAAGTAGCTGGAACTACAGGTGCGTTACCACACCTGGCTAATTTTTGATTTATTGTAGAGATGAGGTCTCACCAAGTTTTCCAGGTAGGTATCGAACCCGTGGGCTCAGGCAATCCACTCACCTCTGCCTCCCAAGGCACTGGGATTACAGGCTGAGCCACCAAGCCCGGTTTATTTGAGATATTTCATAAGAACTCATTCTTAGATTTGAGAGTAAACAATGGAGGGGAGAAGAACAGAGTGGCCTCAGAAGTTAAGAGGGCTTGGAGCCCAGGCTCAGCTAAAATATTCTCCATCAGAGACTTTTTTTGGATACCTCAGTCCAAATCATGTAATGCCTTTTTAAAAATCCTCAGGTGACATATATACTTGTTTAAGCTTGAGAAGTACTCTTCTAGTTTACCTCCCCTTTTATTTCATAAGTTTTCACATTTTAAAATGATGTATCTATGTATTTGCTTAAAGCCTGTTTGCCCTGCTAGACTTTAAGCTGCATGAGGTCAATGATTAGTGGGCAAAGCCGAAACAGGATGGGTCAATGTCAAGTGTAAACTCCATCTGCCGTTCAGCTCTGCCAAGGCACAGCCTTCTGCTGACTTTTCTTTTCAGTCTCACCAGCTGATTTACCTCTTGCATAATGGGCGGGGCAGCTGAAACCTAGGAGGGAGAATTAAGTAACATCTGTGACTTCTTTTTCACCTTCTGTCTCAGCTTCACCATCTCTTTCAGTTTTGAAACTTGTATTAAAAAAATACTAGCATAAGTATATTTGGAATGAAATTTGATAGCATTAATTCCTGAGCATTAAAAAAAATTTTCTTGTGGTTTGTGGTACATGAGAAATCAATTCAGTACCCTTGCTTCTATTTTAGCCCAGCAATCCTCAATTCAGATTTTGCTTTCTAGTTTTATAACATAACCTGGTCTTCTTTGACATGGACAATTGGCTTTGGCAGATAACAGGATTGCCCCCACATCCTACTTTTTGTAACCTATACCCTATAGCAAGGGTATAGGTCAAATCTGACTGACCATCATATTCATTTACTTACCCCATGAAGGGAGAAGTGTTTTTGTTTTTACATTTTAGGTGGTTAAAAAATCAAAAAAGAATATTTCATAGCATATGAAAATTATATAAAACTTAAATTTCAGTGTCCATAAATAAAGTTTTATTGGAACACAACAATACTCATTAATATACATACTGTTTGTGATTGCTTTCATGTTATAGTGATAGAGTTGAGTAATTGAAATAGAGACCATATTGCTATGAAATCTACAAGATTACGATCTGGACCTTCACAACAAAAGTCTGCTAATGCCTGCTCTATACCAGCCTTGTCCCACAGAAATAAAATGTGAATCATATGTGTAACTTAAAATTTTTTAATAACCACATTAAAAACTAAAAACCAAAAATAGGTGATTAATTTTAAAAATATAGTTTACTGAGACAAATATATTCCACATATAATTATTTCAAGGTATAATCAATATTAAAATTATTATTATTATTATTATTATTTTGAATTGGAGTCTCACTCTGTTGCCCAGACTGGAGTGCAGTGGCTGCTCCTGGCCACCGCAGCCTCGACCTGCTGGGCTCCGGCGATCCTTCTGCCTCAGCCTTTCAAGTAGCTGGAACTACAGGTGCATGCTCCCACGCCCGGCTAATTTTTTGATTTATTGTAGAGATGAGGTCTTGCCAAGTTGCCCAGGCGGGTCTCGAACCCGCTGGCTCAGGCAATCCACTCACCTCAGCCTCCCAAAGTGCTGGGATTACAGGCTGAGTCACCGAGCCCAGTTTAAAATTATTAATACAATATTTTACATCTCTTTTTGTATTAAGCTTTCAAAATTCAATGTTCATTTTACATTTCAGCATACCACAATTGGAATCAGCCACATTTCAAGTGCTAATATCCATCTGTGGTAACTAGCAACCAGATTAGCAATGCAGTTATAGAGTACTGTATATAGTTAAAAGTTAAATAATCTAGTTTAGCTTAATTGTAGGTATGAAATTAAAAGTCATAATGTTAAAACTAAGTACTATCAGTGATAGGAATATGGCAGAAGGAAATTATGCTTCATAGCTTAAAGTACCCCTACTGTGATGTCTCAAGGAGACAAAACATCATGGGTACACAAAGAATAATGTCAGAAAAGTATCCAGACTTCTTGGTTCTCAGATTCACATTACAGAGAGAAAAAAAAAGTGTTCCTAAGGTTTCTGGAAAGTGAAGGAAATCTATGATAGGTGAGAACTTATTTGCTAGGGAAAAAGACATAGACCTTATTTGTAGATTAGATTTTTTTTGAATACACAATAGAACTAAATGGCAAAAACAGACAAACAAACAAAAAAAGCAAAAACAAAAACAAAAACTGGAGAAACCTCTTCTAAAAGGTATAATTTTTAGCCTTCTACTTAGGGTACTTTATTTAAAATAGATCACTGAAAGGACCATCCCCCATTAAAAACAACAACAAAAACTTTGTTTGACTTGGACCCCTGAAAACAGGACATTAAAAGATATTATAAATATAGGCTGCCCTTTTGAAAGAGATCTATTTTTCATAACCTCAAATAAGGCAGTATGGCTTGCTTTTAATATCTGGAATTTCTATCCTATTTAGCATGCAGAATAGCATTCCACAGCTTTCCAAGTTACTTAAGGAAGGTCTTCGTCTTTAGTTCCTGCCTTCACTTACCATCTGTTCTTTTTCAAAACCATACTGCCTCAGCTGTGCAGTGGAAATTGGCAAAGTTAATGACTTCTAGGTCTGTCTTCTATTTTGTGGCACTAGGTAGCTCCAATTATCTTTCACTATCTCAATTTCTCCACCTGTTAAGTGGGGATAATGATGATCAAATAATGTGCACAATGTAAGCAGGAGTTGGAAGTGTTCTGTTTTGTCTTTTCATTTAGATGGAAAGAACATGGTGTTGTTTTAGTGCTGTAGAAAAACAGAAAATGCCCTTTGTTATTTAAAAACTCATATGCTCTTCCTGTTCTAAAAGATCCAACTTTCCTTAATTAAATTTGGCAACAAATGGGCTCTCCTTCAGGTAAAACCTGCTTCATAACAAAAATAAAAGGATTTGACAAGTCTCTGGGACAATTCCCAGTTCAGTTCGGGGCATTAGAGGATAATTCAATGAAAGAGATATAAGGGCTGAGAACCCCAAGGATGTCTCCTGATTTTAAGCAGTATCAAAGCATGTTTGCAGCAAACAAAAGGAGCCATCAACCAGAAGATTTTTATAAAGAAAACATACATACACCTGAAGAAAATTCTAAGTTTTGGCTTGTTTGTTAAATGTGACCCTATCTTGTGCTGCCAAAACACATTCATTTGAGTATTATTCTTTGTGATTCTTCCTCTGGTGGCCTTGAGCCCTGTAATGATAGATTATCTCTACAGAGGGCAGGGTGTGCTTTATGATGGATGAGCGATCCCACAGTAAAGGAATACATCATCAGTTACAGTTAACTGAAGTGACTCTGCCCCTGGCCAATTGTCTGGAAGGACACTTTAAAAAAGAATCTGTATGCGACGTGACATGCCCTTTATTTCTAGAATGTGACTGGCACTGCCACAAGAACCTTAGTAGAACCACAAACCTAATGGCCAACTAAAATGAGAAACAAACACATGGGCAGGAGACCTGTGACAATTTGGACGACTGCTGATTTCAGAAGAATAAAACGTGAACCCTGAGGGTCCGTTTTTCCTCATCAGGCTGTAGAGTACTGAACATGTAAAAAGCCCCATTTGGAGACTTCTGAGTTTCATAGCACAATCAATAAACTAGTCTTCATAGATCTGCATTATTAAGAAGAACTAGAGATAGCCCTGAGAAGTTTTCTATTTTGGTATGCAAAAATGTAAACGTAAGCACATTAGAGTTCAACAAAACTTTACTTAGAAGAAATATCTTGAGCTTAGAGAAAAGGTTCTAGTTGAGGTTGCTTTACTTTCAAGCTGGGTAGCTTTAGGAAGTTCATTTGCCTAACCTGAGCCTCCCTTTTCTCAACTTTTACGTTGAGTGCTTTGACCTTGATGTATTTCCAAACTTCACAGCCCCCTGTGGGAGCACAAAGCACATGTGGCTATTGTGTCCTTAAAATGTAGCTCTTGCCGGGCTCGGTGGCTCAGCCTGTAATCCCGCACCTTTGGGAGGCTGAGGTGAGTGGATTGCCTGAACCCGTGGGTTCGAGACCCGCCTGGGCAGGCAAGACCTCATCTCTACAATAAAATAAAAAAATTAGCCGGGCGTGGTAGCGCGCACCTGTAATTCCAGTTACTCAGAAGGCTGAGGCGGAAGGATCGCCGGAGCCCAGCAGGTCGAGGCTGCGGTGACCGGGAGCGGCCAGTGCACTCCAGTCTGGGCGACAGAGTGAAAGTCCAACTCAAAAAAAAAAAAAAAAAAAAAGAAAGAAAGAAATGTAGCTATTGCAACTGAGGGACTAATTTTTTGTTTTTATTTCATCTTAATTTATTTAAAGTCAAATTTTAAAACCAATGCAGTGTACAATTGTTTTAAGATTATTTATTGTAAAATTAGTTTAAGTAGTATATTATTGAAATGTATTTATCATGTTTCTTTTTGCTTTTTTTCAACATGGCTACTAGAAAATTTTAAATTGCATATGTAACTCTTCTCTTGTTATATTTCTTTGGAAAGTGCTATTCTAGAAAAATAATTTCCATGAACTCTTTCTAGGAGCACTTCCATGGCTATTTGTAAAAATAGCTACAAATATTCTACAGAATATTAATTAGTCATACAGTATTTTCTATTTTCTATAGATGACAATTGTTTTCCTTTTTTCATTTTAAACATGAAAAGAATTTTCATAAGAGGAAGCCTATATTCCATGTAAACGGGTAAAAATATCACTTTTCTTAGGAATATAAGCTTGTCACATTATTGTTAATCAGTGTCTTCTTTGCAACTCCTGGTAAGTCCTCTGATCTTAAGTTTATTTATCCTTTTAAGAACATACCTTACACACATCTTTTGGCAATTAAAGACTATCTTTAAGAAAGTTGATAAGTTTAATAGCTCCCTCTTAGTTGAAGGACAATAGAGATAAGTGTTTGTGCTGTTTAATTTGAGAAGGATAAATTTTCCAGATTTTGAAAGAATAAAATATTTGCTTTTTCTTCATCAGCAGGGAGGATCTTGGTGCTGCTAGATCTTTAAGAGCGATGTCGCGACCTTTCCTGCACAGCCCCTGACATTTAAAGGCCAGGGCAATCAAGCCTATCTAAGAGGTGAAAACTGCCAGTTCAAGAAGTCATCAGCCAGCCTTTCCAAGACGCCATGTTCAATGTCTAGGAATTGAGACCAACCTGCCTTAAAGTTTTAAATGTAGCACAGAAGAAACATATTTAGACATATGCTTCCACATGGGTTATATATTCCCTGAATAACTAAGATTGATACTTAGATCAAGCATGTTTATCAAGTGGTTATGCTTATCAATCTAAATATTATTGAAACAATATCGCTTTATTAAAATATTTTCTTGACCACATATTAGCTTGCCCGAGGAAAATATCTTTATTCCAGACATTTCCTAATCAATTAAGAAAATAAAAATATCAAAATATTTTCTCCAATTGGGTTGCACTGTGGAGACCTTAATTGTATGCTATGTTTAAAAAGATGGTCTGTGCCACCAACAATATTCATATTCTCTCTGTAGATGGCAGATGATTAGTCTCCAAGAGTGCTATGATAAATGCCCTGGAACATTTTGCCCACTTTAGTGCAATATAGTTTACTATGTTTTTGAGGGTTGAGACAATGCTCTTATTTTGTTTTCTTATCTTCTCCATTCTTACAAAAGCTGAAAGTTTTCATTTCTATGGCTGCCCCTGGGTGGTGTCTAATCAGCATCATTCAAGTTCTGTGTTTTGTCTTCTATCTGGGTTTTGAGTGAGAGAAGCCTAGCCTCCTTCCTGCAAGCATTTTTCTTTTCTTATCATGGTAATACCAACTAACTTTCTCAAGAACAAAAAAACTTCCTCCCTCCTACCTGCCTTGGATGAACTTCTGATAGCTAAATCACTCAACAGTGAAACAGCATTGATATACCTGACTGCTTTTATATTATTCATTCATGTATATTTTATTTATCTAGAAAGAGAAAAAGTAGGATATGGTTCATTTAACTGAGAGTGTTTTCTAACGTCTTCTTTTCTTCATTTTTCAGAATGATAATCCCTGAAAATATCTTTTTCTAGAACAAGATGTTGTATATTCTTGGCATTAGTACTCTCCTCCATTTGCTGCCTTAGCTGATGACTTATGTCTAAGGGAGATGAGCAGTGACAATCTCTAGAAGAAGAAATCATTTCTCACAAGTAAGTCAAAATGACAGACCTTGGAAATAAAGATATTGTGTTGATACAGATATGAAAACAAAGCATATCCTCAAGCATTTAGATGCCCAGTGTAGCAGGGCATTTATCATAGCACTCTTGGAGAATAATCATCTGCCATCTACAGAGAGAATATGAATATTGTTGGTGGCACAGACCATCTTTTTAAGCATAGCATACAATTAAGGTCTCCACAGTGCAACCCAACTGGAGAAAATATTTTGATATTTTTATTTTCTTAATCTGGCCCAACTTGCTGTTTTATAGCCTGGCAGTTTGTAAAACTCATTGAACTGAGAAAATCAATCCATATTTTAATGTAAAAGAATTCTCTAATTCCAAATCATCCTCAGAAAGTAAGTGTATTCTGGACTTCTTTGTAGCATTATTTACTAGAAAGGAGATAAATAAAATATGTCAATTTCCCTCTGAGGCTACCAGTCTGCTACTTATTATTGTCTCTTTCTCTCTCTTTCTCTCTCTCATGTCATTTCTTATTGACACTGCATATCTGTGCATATGTAAGGTTTAAGATTTTAGCACCATTGATATCATGAAACCCTATCACCTCCTTTTAGTTTAGACATGCTCTATTAAATACATTATGCAGCAGGACGTGAAGCAAATACTTCTCTTAAGGCACAATAAAAGACCGTTAGCATCTACTAGAAATAGATGGGAATACTGAGCTATTGACACTGCAAAATCACTCTTTAGTACCAGCACTTCAAGAACAAAATGAGAAGTGAAGTGGGAAAATTTGGTCTTTGAACCAAAGAACATTTTTCCTGTATTTTTATTTTTTCATTTGACTAGGGAACAGTGCTTTTTATTGTTAGAAAAAAAAAAAATAAATGTATGTGCTTCTTACAGAAAGGCAAATAGTTAAGTGTAGTTTCATCACTATGTTCTTTAGTCTTGGTTCTCTGTATGAAAACATTCAGAAAAGAAAAGAATCTCACATTATTCCAAAGTCAGATATAAGAGAATTTTTAAGGAAAAACTATTTGCATATTTTGTTACCTGACCATCACAATAATGATTTGTTCATCTGTTTACAATCAATCTCTTATGACAAATGATCTTCTTGAACAAATTCCTTTAGAGGCTTCAATATTTTAATGACTACTCACTCCCTCTAAATAAAGCATCAACCATGTTCAAGAGATTGTGTCAGACAGTTAGACTAAGTAATTCTATGATAAGTACAAAATAGTAGTAATTTACAAAAGAAAAAATATATTATTTTTTATGCTACTTGTTCACTATGGGGTTGCTGTGGCTTTCTTCCCTGTTGTCTTTATCCTAGGATCTATGATCAGCTAGTCACACTCTAGAATGCCATTTGACAAAGACAGCAGAGAATATATAGACCATGCACTCATCCTTAAATCTTTGCCTCAGAATGATGCACATTGCACCATTCGCTTGCTCAGTTTTCACAGACCCAAGCAAGTTAAATAGGATGGAGATGAATCAACTTTCCATAAGGAGTTTTGAAGGGAAGGCACCAAATATATGTGAACAGTAATAATCTTAACCTCAGAGAGTATACATCTCTTTCAGAGGGGAGGTTAGAACTGAAACATAGCTGATGTTTTTATAATTTTTACAGTTTTTTAAAACTATTTTTCACCTTGAATATCTAATTGCCTCAACTATACATACCAAAAGGAAATCAACATATTTATGTTTCTAAAATTTAAATCAAAATAGAAGAGTATATAATATCCATATGCTTAGAGTAGGAAAAAGACAAGTTGAAATATGAAGGTAGGGACAAATTATGACTGCACATTGCACCCATTCACTTACTCAGTTTTCACAGACCCAAGCAAGTTAAATAGGATGGAGATGTGTTGAAGATTAAATGAATATTAATGATATGAATATTAATGAGTTTGTAGGTATTCTACATATGTTACATTTTCTGTCCTTTGTCATAAATTTTTATATCACTGAATTTACTGAATTTATTTCCATTAGGATTAAGATTAGGACCAAATTGTTATTTGACAATTTATAAAATAAAATCTTGGCATATATCTATGCTAGAGCAGCTAAAAGCTAGGCATAACTATTCATTATAACAGATTTTTACTATAGTTCAATATATTTTTGGATTTTAAAAGGGTTTATTTAATACAATTTATTTTCAAGAGAAATAAACAGGAAGACAATATCATAGAAGATTATTTTTTTGCTACAAATATTTGGTTTGACAATTGTGAAATGGCGGTAAAAATTATATTAAAAATTGTATACACTTTTATAATGTATACATTTCTTAATCAACCACCAATTTTTTTTTACATATCCCAACATTTGGGAAATCTTGAAGAAACATATTCACATCTGAAGGATTATATCCACATACTTCTGTGTTTGCTCATAAGAAAATTACTTTATATCATTTGGCATTAATATTCTAATCCCAAGTAATTTGTGCAAGTGCTGTCCTGGAAAACTCTCTCTTCAGTCCTGGATTCATAATTCTTCACTTATTTTCTTATTTTCATGAAATTGGGACAGTTTGTTACAGTTGATCAAGTTACCTCTAGTAATATGTTTTTTCCTACTTAATGAAGTAAGGACCTTTGTTGGATTTCATAAGAATAGCTGCTACTTTATAGTGACTTGGTTAAAATTAGACAATGTTTTTAAGCATGAGATCTGTAGGTAAAGGTCATTCCTTAAGTATATAGAAAGCTGCTGACTGGGGAGAAGCCCAGAGATCCTGAGTATCTGAATAAGAGCCAGATGAAATTGAAGGGCACACATGAATTGAGAAGTTGAGTCACTGCAGACTTCATTTTCTTGTTGTAATGTTTGTGCTCTTGTTCATCTTATTATATATTTATGGAGCATGACTTGTGTGCTTGGGGATTTATAACAACATATAAGAAACACGAATTGCTATCCTCAAGAGCTCGCAAACCAAAAGGGAAAACAATGACAGACCTGCACATGTATTCGAATGTCGTATGAGGAAGAGGGTGACCTTTTTTATTTAGTTTTAATTTTCCAAATCTCTATTAAATATCTTTGTGCAAAATATACACTGTCATATTTTCTTTCTGGCTTATCTTCACTGCAGAGTTGTGGAAAGGACAGATAACTATTTCCTTTCTTAAAAATGTGCAAGGTTATCAAAGCAGTGCTTTGTCTTGTTATCCTCAATTTTAGATTTAGAAGTTGACTCTTATGAAACAGCTAATGCTTATCTTACTTTACAGGAAATAAAAATCTGATTCTTAAACCATGAAACCAGTACACAAATATCTAATCTGCATGGACTAATATGTTTCAATATAATGTATAAATATTTTCCTATCTTAAATGTTTTGAATTGTGTTATTTTATTTGCAAATATAGGATCCAATGGGATTTTTTTGCAGTTGAGGTTTAGAGTTAAATATTCAAAACATGTCAAGTGAAGAGGGAGACCTCATAGATGATGATGAGGTATGTATTTCAGGTAGTAAAGTCTGGCAAATATTGTAAATAGTTCCCTAAATCTTTATATGAGAGGAACTTAGAAATTTTTGTACTATGGATATTGCTATTTTGCTTAGATGTTTGAATCTAAATATTTAATATCACATTCAGAAAATTAAAATAAATCTCATTGAATAAATATATGAAGCATACTGTAGTGTGGACCCTCGAGCTTGATTTTTTTTAGGTTCAAATCCTTCCCTAGTTCATGAGAAGCTAACGTATATAAAGTACTTGGCACATAGTAACCATATTCTAGTTATGTGACCTTGGCGAAACTTTTCCACATTTCTAAACTTTCCTCTTCCTATCAGTTAAGTTAGAATAATAGTACCCAACTCTCAAGATTGTTTTGAAAATTAATGAATATTAAATATACATTCAGAAACAATGACATTTGTATGGTTTAGAGTTGATTACTATAGGTCTTAAGAATTTTCAACCTGATTGACATATGTATTTGATATGAATATTAATGAGTTTGTAGGTATTCTACATATGTTGCATTTTCTGTCCTTTGTCATAAATTTTTATATCACTGAATTTACTAGAGTCACCTTCAAAACCAGATTTAGAGTCAGAAGTTCTGTTTTAAAATTTCAACTCAGTCACTTGCTAGCAGGATATACTTGAAAAAAATGTAAATGCCTCATTTAAAATATAGCAATGCTAGTAGTATATCTCAAGGCTTTGTTGTGAAGTCTAAATGATCACTGGTGATACTGTATGAATCTCTGCCTTACTCTTCTGCCTTTAGGTTTCCCAAGATTTAGTTAGAATTCTAGTTCTGTCCTTTAACCAGGCATATGATGTTGGACAAATCCCTTAATCTCCTTCAACCTCAGATTTTTCATCTGTAAAATGGGAGAAAATAAAAATAAAATGTCACTGAATGCTTAACATATAACTGGTACAGATGAAAGATTAAATACAGGCTAGCTAATCTTAACCTGATTCCTGGAAGAGTAAGAAAAGAAGTTATGATAACAAGGAATGTCATCTGAGGTAGAGAGGGGAGATGGAGAGATACCCATTCTTGGTCAAAATATACATTCAGAAACAATGACATTTGTATGGTTTAGAGTTGATTACTATAGGTCTTAAGAATTTTCAACCTGATTGACATATGTATTTGATCCTTCAAATAATGCTTTTCCTTCAGCATTAGCTCTGTGTAATTTTAGTAGATACCATTCATGTCCTTTTCCAAGAAAATGATACTGTCCTGCATTTGCCTGTGCTCAGTCTGGGTGCTTGGATGTTGTGGCCTTGCCCATGTTAGTATGTGCCAGGGAAACGAATATAGAACTTTACACTGGTCAGCTCTACCCCTATCTGCTGAAACTGTCAGAAATGTTTTGATTGATTAGGGAAAATATTGCTAACAAAGATATTAGTTTATGTAAACCAAATGCTTTCTACACTATAGAAATATCCAGATGTGAGAACACAGCTATTTACTTTTATGTCTCTAATAAGGACTATATATATTTTCTTGATAAAGTACTAAAAATGCCTGCTTCATGATTAGCAAAAGAGAAAAATATTTTCCTAAAGATAATAAAAATTTAAATATCTGAAGTTGTTTCTTATCAATAAAAGGAAAATAATCAATATGAATGGATGAATTGCCAAGAACTGTTGATAGTTTCCTTATATTAGGACTAATAGAATTTCAAACTTCTGAAAAAAATTGAACTCACATTGGTTTTATGTTTTGTAAACATCATTTACATAATCTGACTTTTTCTTTTTGAATATTTTTTATTTTAAAATTGTAGGATACAATTCAGGCTTAGGTATACAAATATTCATTGTGCAGGTACCCTTGTTGATGAGGTGTGCCCCCTCCCAGGCAGAGTCCTACTAGTGCCAATCCCAGCTCCCCTCTCCCCCACACCCCCGCAGTTTCCTGCTACTGTCAATCCTTTTCTGATAGTATTACGATAGCTGTTTGAGGTCCACTTATGAGTGAGAACATGTGATACTCAGTTCTTTGTTTTTGTGAACAATCACTTAGTATTATAGATTCTAAGTCCATCCAGGTTGCTGTGAAGATCATGATTTTGTTCCCCTTTATGGCTGTGCAATATTCCATTGTGTATATATACCACATTTAAAAAAAATCCAGTCCTCTTTTGATGTGCAGCACAGTTGGTTCCATGCTCTTGCTATTGTGAACAATGCTGCAATAAACATACGTGTGCAGGTATCAAACAAATGAGACATTATCAAACTGACAAGCTTCTGCAAAGCCAAAGAAACAATCAAGAGAGCAGAGAGACAGCCCACAGACTGGGAAAAAATATTTTCCAACAATATGTCTGACAAAGGCATAACATCTAGGATCTACAAGGAACTCAAACATGCTGAAAAGAAAAAACAAACAATTCCATTACAAAGTGGACAAAAGATATGAGTAGACAGTTCTCAAAAGAAGAATATGAGCAGGCAGTAGATAGATACATGAAAAAATGTTCAGCCTCACTAGTCATCAAAGAAATGCAAATTAAAACTACACTGAGATACCTCCTAACTTCAGTCAGAATGGCAATCATCAATAACAAAAAATTACAGATGCTGGCGAGGATGTGGCAAAAAGGGAACACTTCTACACTGTTGGTGGAAATGTAAACTAGTATAGCCTCTGTGGAAAACAGTGTGGTGATTCCTAAGAGTTCTAAAAATTGACCTTCCATATGACCCCGCAATTCCCCTACTGGGAATATACCCGGAAAAATCTGACTTTTTCTGGTACCTGAATTTCAAACAAATGCAATGTATGTACTTCTCAATATAGCTGGAAACATATTGCACTTTTACAACCTTATAATGATTAATTAAGTAACACAAACCAAAATATAGCATTTCTCTCTTTCTTACATAATATTTGCATTCTAAAGGCATGATTACTGTTCGATGGGCTAATAAGTTACACAAGAAAAGGAAGCTGCTGTTTTACATTGAGAATCACTTCAATAATCAGCTAAGTCAACCTACACAATCCCTTCTGGAAGATTCCACTCAGATGTTACTTCTTTATCACACCACTCCAGGAATTAGTCAATCCTTCTTCATTTGTGCTTTTCTAGCATTTTACATTATACTTTTATTATCTCACTCATACTATTCATTATTCATATGTTTGTCTTTTTAACTATACTATGACCTTGTTTTCATTTTAAAATTTTTGTTTTTTAAAATTTATTTGCTTTTCCCAACTTAATGCTGTCATGTCAACTAGGTTTTTAAGAATGGTTGATGAATTAAATAGTAATGAATATTATATTACTTTTATCATTTAGAAATTTTCAATATAATGACCTTTTAAGAAGGTATAATTATTACTATCCTCATTTTACAGAAAACAAGTCTGAAAGGTTTTTATGGTTTTAAATAAGGTGTAGTATGTCTAGATTCACATTGCTAATAAGTACAGATTTAGGAATCAGAAGTAGTTATATTGTTTCAAAGGCCTTGTCCTCTGAGCTACTGAATTACAAAAATTTTCAACTGATAAAAGTACTGACATTTGAATTGAAATATATGAGTAAGGTTAATATGATATTTGGGTTTCTTAAAAAGGGGGAGAACTACATAAAATATTAATAAAAATAGAATGAAAGCTAGTGAAATATAAAGGTTTTTGGGATTGTCAGAGATGTTTCAGATCTAGACCAAACTGTTGTTTTTACTTTATAAGAGGAACATTTTCAAATTTCATTGATTTACTTAATCATTTAACTTACGAATTTCTTTTTTTGTTGATACAATAAAAAAAAGAGCATATTGAACAACTTCTTTCTTTAGTAGTCTCTGATATATCCCATGTTGAAATATAACTGAATTATGGAATCAGAAGGAAATGTATTCCTTCATGAGAAATGTCTTTGGGTAGAGGAAATAGTTTTTAAGAAGAAATGAAAATAAAAACTTAATGAATACCTGATAGTGTAAGAAAAATATTGTGGGTATGTGTGCATATGCATTTTTTCTGGAAAGAATTTTTATAGTATCTATGAGAGTCTCAAAGTCATTTATGTCACAAAAAGGTGATGTAGAAGAAGGATATTTGGAATGAGAACTGAATTTAAGCAGATTTCAGTGTGTAAATAGCTTTCTTTATGGGACTGAAGGAGAAATTAAATGCTCCAGTAAATGTAAAGAACTAGTTTTAGAAAGTACATCACACATGCATTATATAGTAATTTTCATTTTTCTTCTTTCTTTGAGGAATAGACATTATATTCTTTAGCTTGACATTCAAGAACATGGAAGAGTTTTATCAAGCTTCCTTTTCTGTTTTCATTTTCCTTTCCTATTCTCTAGTCAGATGGGATTATTCAAGATTAAGGTCCACATTAACTTTTGCATTCACCTAGTGTCTTGTTAATGTTACTCACTCCCTCATTCAACTTATTTCATCTAATTTTTGCCAAAATATTAAGATATAATTCACAGGCTACTTCAGTAAAACCTTTGATAACTTTTTCATGGGTAATTATTATTTTTTTACTCCTCTCATTTACAAGAACACTTTGAAATCTCTAATGATTATAAATATATTTTATTTAACAATAAAGATGTTCATACATCCTATAACTTCTCTCCTAGGATATAGGCTTCTTCAGTCAAGGACATTTTCCTCAATTTTGTGTGTAGCTAAAACCCAGAAAAATCTGAGTCTATATTTGTTGAATTACAAAATGATTCTAGTCATCCCCTATTTGAAGACCAGAAATAAATTGATAACATCCTAAGCATGTGCACATCTATATTATTCTATACTTCAGACTTACAATAATCTTTTTGGCATGAATGATACAGAAATTCAAATTCATGAAATAAAATATTTTCTGTTTCTTCAGAAAAAAAAATACAATGAAACACATGTGTGCACCTACGTCAGTATCTCAGCCCACACATGCATAAAATACCCTAAAATAATTCAAAAAATTTTAAAAGACATCATAATATATTCTAAAAAGTTAATTCACCTTGCCTTAAAAGTAATACAACTCTGGTTAATATTAACTACAGGATCTATGACTTATTTACTTTTTGCTCATTAAAGTGCTTTATTGTAAAATAACTTTTGCTTCAAAAATGACTACCTGACTTCCTAATTAAATTACCACCTACTTCAACTCCCTGATATGTTCCAATCTCCAATTTTCTTTTTATAGTAGTTGAATATTTTGAGAGAAAATTTTGAAAACATCTGATTGTAGAATATTTAAAAGAAAATTCTTGCTAGTCGAAAAGTCATTTCTCTTCTAAATTTTGTGAATTCCACACAGAAAGGACAAAAGTTCAAGAATTTTATCTCATTAAAATAGAGATCTATAAAAATACAAGTTAATAATCAGTTTTAACGGTATATATTGGATATTTGATACTTATAAACACTACAACTTAAGTATTTTCCTTTCATTTATATAAAAGACTTTAGCTTCCATGTAGCCAAAGACCCAACTTTAACTACATCCCTACTTTCCAGAAGTCATTTGACAAAGAATTAACTGCCATAGTTCTTAATCACTTTCATTCTAGTTATTATCACTTCTCTCTAAAGTGTTTTATTTAAAAAGTGTGTGTGTGTGTGTGTGTGTGTGTGTGTGTGTGTGTGTGAAAGAGAGAGAGAGAGAGAGGAAGATATGAAGGAGGAAAAGATAGCAAGAACGTGTTGGGGATATCACTCATGAACTTAGGTAGAAAAAAATGTCCTGCCTGTGATGAAACCAATCAATCTCAGGAACATTGAGAAAGTATTTATTGATCATAAAGAACACTGCAAAGGAAAAGTTATTAGAAGAGATTTAAGCTATCACAAAATCGTTCTAGAAATTGGCTTCACTTCTTCTGTGAGTTGCTGCACATTGTCTTTATCCATATATCAAAGCACTGCACTTTCAACAACGCTATGAAATTGCAGGAAACGGGGAAGAAAAAGAAAAAGAAAAGAAAAAAAAATACCTAAATCTTTTAATAGGAAACAAAAGATTTTGATAAGAATTCTTACAACTTTTATGTTAAAATGGTTTGCTAAGAGAGATGAAATTTGGATAAACTTTGATTTCACCTAAATTAATCAAGTAGCCTTTGCTTGTGAAGCTGTGTATTTTTAGAACCATTTTATCATACAGTTCATGTCTTTACTGCATGTTGTTGCTACACTTTTCAGTAAATGGTGTGTATTTTCAAATTCATATAGGGTACTTGCCTAAAAATAAGGCCAATTTGTGTGAGTTGAAGTTTCCTACTTTATCCCACATGCATTTCTCACTGCAGTATATCCAAAGCAGCAGAAGAAAATGTTTTTGGCAGCAGTTATTAATATTGATCTTTGCATCTTTCTCCATACAGACCAATAAAAACATTAGGTATAGGAATTAATATCTTCTCTAAGTTTTTCATATTTGAAGGTCTCCAAAGGTAAAGAAAATTTTTTCCTCTTCTTTTGTGCCGATACATACATAGCAAGGCACAGGCTTTCCATAGTAAAGAGGCTCAATAAACCTTATTGACTGGTGTAGAGCCACATAGTCAAATGGGGAAAGATTAAAGAACTGTTTATACTTTTGCAACTTAAGGTAGGCAAAGTGAGAAAGCAGGTCTTGTAGCCCCAGCTGATGAGGTGGATAGCTTGCAAAACAAAGGTCCTCTCATTAAGAGAGCTGGCAACATATATTCCTAGCATTTTAACCTCAGCTATGCTCTAATATATGACCTTGGTTATTTTACCAAGCAGCAGGAGGGACTTGGTGATCACTTTCTCTGAATGTCTTAGCGGAGGTCTTCCTCTACTTGTAATTTACATCCCCATGTGAGTCCCTTTATAAAAACCCTAAGCCTTTTACCACTGAACAATCAAATAACGTATTTCCAGCTGAAGGGTGTTACGGTTTCAAAGATAGTTTCTACTGAAGATAATGAGTGTTCTAGAGTGCTAATTGCAACAGCAGGAGAAAATGGTGACTTTCCAAGTATCCCAGGGGAGTCCAATGTGCCAAGATAATGGCATAAAGAAGCTCGACTAATGGACTTTTGTTTCTTAAGTCATGGACGAAATGCTGAAATTTTAAGAAAACTTTCCTTATGCCATAGAAATTTGATAAACACCATTCACAAATTGATATAAAAATCTGCTTAACACAGATGAAAGAACTCTACCATCTGTTGTTAGTACTTTGATTTTTAAAAATCTGAGTATGGTATAAATACTCTCATTTTGATGCACAAGTTTCCTTTGATGCAAACAATTACTTAGTGGATTATTCTCATTTAATTCATATTTTTGATAAGTATGTGCTACATAAAAGACTGGATTTTGTTCATTCATTCATTAAATATTTACTGAGCAACTACTACAAACAAAGAAGGGTTGCAAAAATGAATCAGACATGAATCTTGATTGCAAGGAATTAACAAATCAGTAAAAGATAAGACATTCACATACAAAACTCTAGTGAAAGTAGAAACTAAAACATGCAATATAAAAATGCAAAGTGCTAATGATTTCAATATTTTTCGCTTAAAATTTCATAAAAATATATATCTCCATTTTCTTGAATTATAAAGCATACTTGAATTGACTATTTGATGTTAGAAAATATACAATTCCCTCATCCTAAACACTGATTTTCATTAAACTACAATATAGAAAAGAACAAAAATTGAAATTAATCAGTTGTGATTCTGTAACAATAAATGTACCAGTAATCATACTGAGAGTAACTGAGTTCTGCTTAAATGATTGAGGTGTTATTGTATTACATCTTGGGTATTTAAAAAATAGTGAATAACATGTTTTACCATTCAATATTATAACACTGATTGCAAAACTACAGGCTGAATGGTTTAGGTATTTTGAAGAGCTGACTGAATTATCATTATAAGTACACTTTAAAATTATTTACAATTATAAAGAACCCTAGTACAGTACCAATTGCCAGTATTTTCAGTGCTTATGAGTAACATGGTCTTTACCTAGGTTCAAACATGAACAATAAGAGAACTTCTTTCACTAAAGGCAATTCACGCAAAAGAAATTAAACCCAAATGAAATTAGAGAAGAGACGTGTAATTGTGATAGAACAGGATGTAAAGGTAGAGGATCTGAGTTCAAAGTCCAACCGTGTGAATTGGACAAGCCAGCCTGTAGACTGAAATCTACACACCCATTTTACTAACAACTATTTTGCTAGAATTAAAAGAGTTTTGGCCAAATTATGCTGCAAACATCAGTTGTATTATAATTATTGTTTCTTTGAAATTCATGTAAGTTTAATATCATGTTTTTCTTCATCCCAATGGAGATGTTTTTCTGCAAAAGGATTGCTCTTTATCAGTGTTTTCACAGAAGCAGAAATCATCTCCCTCCATCAGTTTGCTGGCTGTCTTCCTTAATTAATTCCAGAAGAGATAATTTTTGAATTTTAATGTATTAGTTTGCTAGGACTGCAATAACAAAATACCACAGACTAGGTGGCTTAAACAACAAAAATTTATTTTTTTTCACAGTTCTGGAGGCTAGCAGTCCAAAGTCAGAGTATTGGCCGGATTGATTCCTTCTGAAGCCCTTGAGGAAAAAATCTGTTCCATGTCTCTTTCTTTGTCTTGTAAATGACTATCTTCTCCCCTTGTGTCTTCACATAGTCTTCTCTTTTCACAAGTCTATGTAAATTTCCTCTTCTCATAAGGACACCAGCTGTATTGGAATAAGGTCCACCACAATGACCTCCTTTTAATTGTGGCCACCACAATGGCCTCTTTTAAGAACTTATCTTCAAACACAGTTATAGTCTGAAGTACTGGGTGTTAGATTTTCAACATATGCATTTTGAGTTAAGGAGGTTGGTACACAATCCAGATCATAATATGTATTATGATGGATGGAGGGAAATGTATACAATTTCTTTGGCAAATATGTATAATAGCAAATGGCACTAGATGGCATCTAGAAATTATAATAAAATATGAAATACTATATATATATATAGTATTTATATATATATATATATATACCGGGAAGTATTTCTTACTTGAAAACATTCTATTTCATTCTATCTTTTTAAATGGAATAATTGCCCCAAATCATAATTTCCTTCATGGGGCCAAGGAAAGAAAGGCATCTACTCAAATAACAAACAAATCAGCGGGCATCTTTTGCCAGTCTAGGCCCTCTGGAGATGCTATATATTGGCTAGCAGTCTATTTTCTTCCAACCATATGGTTTTGTGCAGATGATTTAGCACGAAAATAACCTTCTTCAGTGAATGGTGGTGTCGTGTGCAGGAAGCTTGCTCTTCCTTTTTTAACCACTCACAGAGGTGTAACCCCCACAGGAAAGGCATCTGTCCTCCAGCAATGGTTCAAAAGAAGGAGGTTATAGATTTGACAGCTCACTGAAATGTCACAGAGAATTATTTTTTAAACAGAAATTTGCCATTCCTTTATGTTGAAGTTCAGAACTTTAGTAATGAGATATAACCTCTTTCTAGAGCTCTGGGTTTTCTGTTTTATAAATTTTGTCAGCATTTAAATATTTCATTCTACAGGTTCATTAAAAATATGCAAAATGATATAGTCTACTACTATTTTTTCTTTTCCTTCTTTCATTTGTTCTTTATTTTAAATTATGGATTTGTGGGTCATAAATACTGAAAGTGCTTACTTATAATGTTGCAACAAGAAAGTATACCTGTAGTGCTACATAGTCCTAAGTCTGTTTCTGGCTTTATTGCTTAATATCCTTGAAACTTGGAGAAACAGCAATATCTCTCAAACCATACAATTTATCTTCATAAAATGAAGGCAGAAAGAATAAATTATGGCAAATAGCTAATAAAGTGTCAGAGAAAACACTAAAAACTACTTCAGTCCCCAGTGGGTTGGTATCTATACGGAAGGAAAAAGGATCCTGATCAATATGCATCACGTTACTCTTCATTCATTCATTCATTCATTAATCCATTCATTCTCCAAATATTGTGTGTTAAGCATTATTCTACACTCACAGGAAATAAACCAACAGTGAATAAAACAAAGATCTTTGACCTCATAGATTTTGCATTTTAGTAGAAATAGATCAGCTATACATAATAAGCACACAAAAATAAGTACATTTTATATTTATGTACAAAAAGAAAAAAATAAAGCAAGATTAAGGTGAATCAAGATGCTGTGTGGGAGTGAGTCATTGAATTTTAAATAAGTGGTCAAGAGAGGGCCTCAAATCATTTTCTTATCAATTCTTCCTTTAAAAAAAACTCTTTGCAGCAACTTAGATGGATTTAGAGTCTATCATACTCAGTGATCTATTACAGAAACAAAGAACTGAGTAACTCATGTTCTCACTCATAAGTAGAACCTGAACATTTATAATGCTACATGTAAAGTATTGGTAGTAGCAGGTCACTGTAAAGGGTAGGGGGCACATAACACTATTAAGGGTAACTGACTCCAAACCAGATGAAGTGAGGATCTATGGGAGTTCCAAACTTCACCTGTACAATGACCACTTATGTTCCTCACTCTGAATTGTAAAAAATAAAAAATAAGAAAAAGAAAAAAATATATACATACATCAGCTTTCAGAATAATGTATGGAAAATTACCAAAGCGCATCTGGTACTTATGATATTTTATTAAATAGTATATTTCTTTGTCCATCTATTTATTATTGGCTTTATCCTGCCATTTGCCTTTGTCCTTAAGAAACCTGAATTGGAACTATCTAGCTAACTAGTTTTCTATCTCCCTCTCCTAACTTGAAACCAGCACCTCACATTTCACTTCCATATCTTTAGACATGAGAATGTCACTGATACTGTAAAATCACAAGGCATTCATTTCTTCCAGGCAACTGTCTGTAGCCTTTGTTCATTTTTGTCTAGGTGCCACGTGACATGAAAGAAAAAGAAGGCCAAACTTCAAAATGAAAATTATCAATGGTAATGTGTTATTGAATAACCCCAAGGTGCCTATTCTACCAGGTTAATTTGCTGTTAGCAATGCCTGTGCCACCAATTCAAGGCTTTGTGGCCAGGTCTTAAAAGCAAGTCTCTAAGCCCATGAAATGTTAGCAAAAGGGCAAAATTGTATTTTTAACGAGAGAGGCAAATGAAGATAAAGGAGTACAAAGGCATAGAGGGTAGCCTGAAAATATACAATGCTCTATGAACCAGACAAAACATTATGAGACATCTAATTCCAGCTGTCAAAGGGGCTACATTGATTTTTTTTCTGTTTATTGTATGCACTCTTAGGGTCTCCTAAATGGAGTTGAATTTATTTGGCTCTCATATAACCTATCTTTCTCAGGGGAAAGTTAAAAGTACTTTCCAGTAGGAAAATAGGAGCTCAGTTTAGACTGGAATAGTGGAGGATCCATTGTGTTTCTGTTTAGATTCAAGAAAATGAAAAAGCTTAGAAATTTTCAAGGTAAAGAAGTCAACAGAAATCCAAACCCTAAATCACTGCTCTGAAGGCTGTCTTTGTCTCCTGCTTCAGTTTTGTTAGTCAGTATCTGATCCACCTATTTTCAGTCTCTTCAACCCCAACCCCACAAAACTACTTCTGAAAATAAAAGGAAAATCATGACTCAGTTAAAAATAATTCTTTTGCAAGAAAGCATTTTAAAACTGATCAAAAAAGTAAGTCCAGACCCTAACTCAAAGAATCTGTTTAGAAAATATAATCTATATTTATAAATGACTCGGTTCTGTTGTAGCAAAATATTCTTTTCCTAAAATTCCTTGCCAATAGCTTATTCAAACAAGACATTTTACTATCCTACATTCACAATGGGAAATAGTTATTTTAATGGTACTCATGAGTAGAAAATATAATTATTTTCCTTTGGGCATTATATTTTCTTTTGTCATTTTATATTAAGTCTGTTTATTGGAGACTGAGTGGTTTTGTCTTTAAAGCTCTTGTACTTTCGGATTAGTATAACAGTGTAATACCAAGTATTAGACTCTAGAATCTAATCATACTTCCACTAAAGGGACAAAAGATCTAAAATATAAGACAATAGGTCAACTAATATTTTACAGGATCATTATCTATACCAGGAAGATAATTTTGTAAAGTCCCAGAAATGGTTGATTTGCTGCAATCCACTAAACTTTCTGATTGGCAACAGTATGGGTAATCACTTTGTTTACGAAGCTGAAATGCTGAATTTAAAAGTTCTAATGTGGCCGGGCTCGGTGGCTCAGCCTGTAATCCCACGCCTTTGGGAGGCTGAGGTGAGTGGATTGCCTGAGCCTACGGGTTCGAGACCCGCCTGGGCAGCGAGACCTCGTCTCTACAATAAATCAGAAAATCAGCTGGGCGTGGTAGTGCATGCCTGTAATTCTGGCTACTCGGAGGGCTGAGGCGGAAGGATCGCCAGAGCCCAGCAGTTCGAGGCTGCGGTTGGCCGGGAGCAGCCACTGCACTCCAGTCTGGGCGACAGAGTGAGACTCCAACTCAAAAAAATAAAAATAAAAAAATAAAAGTTCTAATATGTGTGTATGTTAATATACAGAAGTACACACACACACACACACACACACACACACACACACACACACACACAGAACCAGGGAATGAATATACATATATATTCACCTATTCTAACTCAAGTGAATTCTGAACAAACATTATCAGGTTAAAAGCAAAACCTACCTGTGTAGATATATCTTTCAGAATTTATTTATTGCATATCACAGGAATCTACAAAACTGTTAATTTGGGGAAGACATTTTCAATTTCACAGAAACACTCGGACATCTTTTAAGTATATAACAATTTTAGAATGTCAGAATAGACACCTTGGCCCTTTGAATTCAGTAACTGCTACAACAAGGATAGGTCTTGGGAAAGAAAGAATAAATTATGTAGTATAGAAGAAGTAATAAGTAAAGTCTAAGAATTGAAGACTGAAACGTAAGCCTACTCTTTCCCGAATGATGGAGGCTTCTATAACTTCTTTCCCTAAAGTCCATACTATACCACTGACCAAGCCCACAAGATATCAAAGAAATATCGGTAGAATCCAGATGGCTGGATCAATAAAAGGTGCTTTCTTCCTTCCTAAAATTTATTTTTATTTTATTATAGAGATATGAGGATTAACTACATAAGTAGACTGCATACAGGTGAAGTTTGAGCTTCAACTGACACTCACTCGCCCTGATAATGGATCAGGTACCCTTTGTGTTGTCAAGTTCCCCCACCCTCCTTCTTCCTTCCCTTCCCTAGCAGTGATCAGTGACTGCTGATCTCTCCCTTGTGCTCATGTGACTATTGCTCAGGGTCCACTTATGAGTGAACACATGTGGTATTCAGTTCTTTGTTGCTGTGATAGATACCTTAGCATGATGATCTCCAACCCCATCCAATTTGCTGAGAAGTCCATGGTTTTGTTCTCCTTTATGGCTGTGTAATACTCCATTGCGAATATATACCACATTTTCTTTTTCCAGTTCACTTTCAATGGGCAGTAGGATTAGATCCATGTTCTTTTTTTGTTGTGACTATTGCAGCAATAAACATGTGCGTGCAGGTGTCTTTTTGGTAGAACAATGTGTGTTCCTTTGGGTATATTACCAGGAGAGGGATTTCTGGATAGTATGTAAAGTCAATTTTTAGTTTTTTTAGGATCCACCATACCACTTTCCATGGAGGTTGAACCAGATTGCACTCCCACCAACAGTGTAGAAATGTTCTCTTTTCACTGCACCTGTGCCAGCATCTGCTGTTTTTTGACTTAGTAATGATAGCCATCCTTACTGGTGGTATCTCATTGTAGTTTTGATTTGCATTTATCTGGTGAGTAGTGGGGCTGAGCATTTTTTTCACGCATCTGTTGGCTACTTGTATGTCTTCTTTTGAGAAGTGTCTGTTCATGTCCTTTGCCCATTTTTTATTCTTTCACTTCATTTGAGTTCATTTTAGAACCTTGATATTAGGCCTTTGTCAGATGCATAATTTGCAAATATTTTCTCTCATTCTGTGGATTGTCTCCTAATAATTTCTTTTCAGTTTGATGAGATCCCACTTGTCTATCTTAGCTTTTATGGTATTTGCTTTTGGGAACTTGGTCAATAATTCGTTGTCTACTTTGATGTGCATAGGGGTATTTTCTTCTAGGATTCTTATAGTTTGAGGTTTTACATTTAGGTCTTTGATCCATTTTGAGTTTATTTTTGTATATGGTGACAGGGAAGGGTCCAGTTTCATTCTTCTGCATGAGTCAGTCAGTTTGCTAAGCATGGTCTCTTTTCCCCAGTGATTGTTATTGGTGGCATTGTTGAAGATGAGTTGGTTGAGAGACCATGTTTTTGCTTCTGGAATCTCTGTCCTGTTCCCTTTGTCTATGTGCCTATCCTTGTACCAATATCAAGCTATTTTGATTACTGTAGCCTCATAGTTAAATTTAAAGTCTGGAAGTGTGATACTTCCCACTTTGTTCCTTTTGCTGAGAATTGTTTAGGCTATTTGTGCTTTTTTTGTTGGTTTGTTACTCTGTGAATTTCTGTACTGTTGTTTCCAGGTCTGAGAAGAATGATGTTAGTAATTTGCTGGATATTGCATTGAATCTGTAGACTGTCTTGGGTAGGATGGACATCTTGTCAATATTATTTCTTCCAATCCATAAGCAAGGAATGTTTTTTCCTTAGTTTGGGTCAGTCTTGATTTCTTTGAGCAGTTTTTGCAGTTCTCATTGTAAAGTCTTTCACTTCTCTGGTTAGGTGGATGCCAAGGTACTTCATTTTTTTGCGTGTGGCTATTGTGACTAGAATTATGCTTTTTATTTGGTTCTCTACCTATGTGTTGCTGTTGTATATAAATGCAACAATCTTTTGCACATTAACTTTGTACTTTGAAACCAAAGTTGTTTATCAGTGCTAGCAGGCTTATGACAAACTTCTTTGGGTTTGGGTTTTTAAGCTATAGCATAATATAGTCTGCCAAGAGAGATAGCTTAACTTCTTTTTCTATTTGGATACCCATGATTGGTTTTTCTTGCCTGATTGTTCTGGCTAGGACTTCCAGCACTATGTTGAACAGGATGGTTGAGAATGGGCATCCTTGTTTTGTTCACATTCATGAGGGGAATGTTTCCAACTTCTGCCCATTGATTAAAATGTTGTGTATAGGTTTATCATACATGGCTGTTATGGTTTTGAGGAATGCTCCTTCTATTCCTGGATGCTCAAGGGTTTTTATCAAGAAGGGATGCTAGATTTTGTCTAATGCTTTTTTGTTCTGGGTTTTATATCTATTACCGTACTGAATTACATTTTGGTCTTGTGAATGTCGAACCAGCCCTGCATCCCAGAATTGAAGCCCACCTGGTCATGGTGGATGATCTTTGCAATGTGTTGTTGGATTCAATTTGATAGAATCTTGTTGAGAATTTTTGCATCTGTGGTCATCAAGGAGCTTGGACTGAAATTCTCTTTCCTTGATGGATCTTTGCCAGGTTTGGGTACCAATATGATGTTAGCTTCAAAAAATGATTCAGGGAGAATTCCATCATTCTCGATTGCATGGAATACTCACAATAAGATTGGTATTAACTCCCTCTTATATGTCTTATAGAATTCAGCTGGGAAGCCATCTGGTCTGGGGCTTTTTTTTGGCAGGGAGTTTTCTTACAACTGAGTTTGTTTCCTGGATTGTTATTGGTCTGTTTAGAGTTTCAATTTTTTCTTTTTTCTACCTTGGAAGGTTGTATGATGTCAGGAAGTTCGCCGTTTCCTTTTTGTTTTCAAGTTTATTTGCATACAGATGTTCATAGTCATCTATATTAATCTTTTGAATTTTGTCAGGGTCAGTTGTGACTTCACCTTTTGTGTTTCTAATTCTGTTTATTTGAAAGTTTCTCTCTCTCTTTTTTTAATTTTTTAGTCAATATAGCCAGTGGTCTGTCAATCTTAATTATTCTTTCGAAGAACTGCTTTCTGTCTTGTTGTTTCTTCTATTATATTTCTGTTTTCTATATCCTGCAATTGTGATTTTCTCTTGGTGATCTGGATTCTTCTGCTGAAGTTAGGATTTTGGTGATCTTACTTTTTCAGCTCCCTTAGGTGTGATGTTAGGCTATTTACTTATGATCTTTCTGTTTTCTTGGTGTGTGCATACAATGCTATGAATTTTTCTCTTAACACTGCTTTCATAGGATCCCAGAGATTCTGAGAAAAATGTATCTTTGTTTTTGTTTCTTTCCAGGAATCTTTTTATTTCTTTCTTGATTTCTGTGTTGATCCAGAAGTCATTCAGCAGCTTGTTGTTCAGTGTCCATGTCTCTGTGTGTTTTGGAGGATCTTGGTGGTGGTTATATTTATTTTTATTCCACTGTGATCTGAGAAGATGCATGATACTATTTCAATCTTTTGAAATTTGTTCATGCTTGATTTACTTCTGAGAATGCGATCAATCTTAGAGTATATTCTGTGAGTTGATGAATATAATATATACTCTGTAGTTGTTGGGTGAGGTGTTCTGTAGATGTCTATTAAGTGCTGAGTTGAGGTTCCAAATCTCCTTGTTGGTTTCTTACCTCAATGATCTATCTAAAGTTGTTAGTGGGGTATTTAGGTCTCCAAATATGATTGTGTGAGAGTCAATGTTCTCTCTTAGTTTACTTAGTAGTTGTTTTATAAAAACTGATGTTCCTGTGTTGGGTGCATATATATTTTGGATGGATATTTCTTGCTAGTGGATTGAGGTTTCTATTATTGTATAGTGCCCTTCCATTTCCTTTTTAACTTCTGATGGGTTTGAAGACTGCTCTCAGAGTCTTTGCTTCTCTTTTTGAGCTTTTTTTCTATGTTTTTGATAGATCAGATTATATTTTGGTCTTCAAGCTCTGAGATTGTCTTCTGCTTTGTTGATTCTACTCCCTATGCTTGCTACTTTGTTATTGATTTTCAGGATGGAGTTCTTTATTTTCATAGTTTCATAATAGACTTTTTTGAAATTGTTCAACTTCTCTTTCACTTCCTGTAAAATTTCACTGAGTTTTGTTTCTTGTTTCTCTTGGTTCCTATTCATTTTTACCATCTAATCTCTGATTTCTGTTGCTGTCATCTGAGGCAGGTCATTCTGGGGAGGTTTCCATTATTTCTGTTCTGATGGATGTTTTGGTGGTATCTCTTTAGGACTCTGAGGAGTGAGGGTTGCTTGTGTTTTTCAATTGATGTTTCCTCATTTGAGACAGACCTCTTTTCCTTTTGTATAATTTCCTCACTCACAAGGGAGAAGCATTCACTTCTGCTTTTTGCTTCACCCTGTGGCAGGTTTTTTGTTACTATAGATTTTCTCTCCCACTGCTAAACTATTCAGACCAATTTTCTGCCCCTGCTGCATGTGACCGATAGCTCAAACTGCCTGGGACGGAGTGTACCAACTCAGAGGATCTTAGAATCACTCACCAACTCCTTAATTGAGTTTTGGTTCCTGTACTAGCCTGGTGCACATTGGGGGATTGAGTACCCAGTTTCCCATACCTTCCTTCACTTTCTGGTCTCTCTGTGTTCAAAGAGAACTTTACTGGGTGCAGGGGGTTCACCCATCCCAAAGTGTTTAGGGTGTTTCTGGCTTGGGCAGCTAGATCCCTACTCTCTGCCTTGCTTGGCAAGAGATGCACTGGTCTATTTCTCCTCTACTTGCCAGTGGTGGACATGCCAGTCAGACTCCCTCTGCAGGTGGGTTTTTCCTGCCTGGAAGTTAGCTGCCATGGTGGTGGCAAGTGTGCTGGTTTTGTTTCCCATTTCACTTGGACTTTGGTTGCCCATCACTGTGCCCTGACCTGGACTTCTCTAACATGGGACCAACACATGTGACTGGAAGGGAATGAACTGACTCAAAGTATCTTAGAATCACTTGCCTCTTTCCTTCACCCTGCAAGAGTTTCTGTTTCCGTCCTAACCTGGCAGAGGGCAGGGGATGGGTCCAAGATCCTGTATCTCCTGTCACTTTTGGATTCTGTGCATTCACAGAGAGCTCCATTGGGTGCAAGTTATTTCAGCTATCCAAAAGTGTTCAGGGCTTTTCTGCCTATTGCAGTTGGGCCCCTACTCTCTGTGTCGCTAGGCAACAGAGGTGCTGGGCTGCTGTCCATGGTGACCATATTATACCTCTTCCTGTCCTAACATTTAAAGCTCCATATGAAACTTTATTTTGTGGCAAGGAGGATTATCTTTGTGTTTTTCAGAGACATTTCAGAATGAAGGGATGAGAACAAATGTACCTGCAATATGAGAGGTGTGTTTATACACATTATCTAATTGTATCCTTACACCAACTCCATGGATTAAGTATTATTTCCTCCAGATGAAAAATAAAACTGAGGCTTTAAGGTCCTGTGACTTGACTGTGTCAGGCCTAGAGAGTGGTGCAGCTATACCTTAAAGCTGATTACAAAACTTTTACCCCCTCTGCTTCAAGATGTGAATAGCAAGTACTGTGCTCAAAACTTGATTTATCTTAAGTTATTTATACATCTTATGGCAAATTGTGACAGAGATATTATTATCATATTATTATCCTCATTTCATAGAACAGGAAGCAATTTCAGAAGATTTTAGGGCAGTAGTTCCAAAACGCATTGACCATCAGAATCACATGATAAGTTTTTTTAAATACTAACTCAAGAATTTGAACCAGATATTTTTATTTAATTAATCTTGACTGATGCTTGGGCATTTATAATTTTATGAAAGCTCCCCATGTGATTCTAATGTGCCATTAGAGTTCAGAAACACTGAATAGTTGACCCTTTTAATAGTTGAAGAAGCAGGGATTTGAACCCTCGTCTATCTGTGCTCTACCATCATGTGAACACAAAAAATAGGTGGGATTAGCATGTTATTATCAGTTTTTTAGATAATTTATTGGATATGATCTAATTTAATGCCTATTATAATGACCTGAGATAAATATGTACATTTTGGTGTCTATTGGACTCACATACAATTGTACACATTGTATTATTTACTGTTACTTAATAACAATGCTGCAAACTAAGTTTAAAATAACAGACATTGAAAACTTTTACTTTAAAAAGATGAAATAGATGTACTTTTTCCAATTCTTCTAAGAAAAGTAAAATCCCTGGACATTATATAAAAAAATAAACATAAGAATACAGGGTGAGAAAATTGCTCTTAGAGTCAACACCAAAAACACAGTCCAAAAAAATAATTAAAGAAAAGATAGGTTGAACTTAAATTAAAACTTGTTGATCTGGGAAGAACATTGCTAACAGAACCAAAATTCAAACTACAAGCTAGGAGAAAATATTGGCAAACCAAACAAAGAAATAGTATCTAGAATATATAAAGAACTACCAACATTAGAAAGAAACCATTAGCAACTAAATTAAAAAATGGGCAAAGAAAAATTGGTACTGCGGAGACATTTCATCAAAGTAGATATACAGATAGCAAGTCAGCATATGGCAAGATATTTAATATGATTAGACTGTAAGAAAATAAAACCAAAGCAAGATATCACTATACTTCTGTCAGAATTTTCAATATAAATACTTGCACACACATATATGATACATATTTTTTTATATTTTGCATGTAAAACATAAAGTATCTATGAATATGCAATATAACATATATGTGTGTAGAGGTATACACACATATAGAGAAAGGTATATATTTGTGGTGCTTATTGGACACACATACAATTATACACATTGTATTATTAGTTATATTATTCTGAAAAGTGGAGAGAAGTAAATAAGATTTGTGGCATTGGTGGAGGGATAGACACATGATCAATAGAAAAAGATAGAGAACCCAGAAAAAGACCTACATAAATATACTCATCTCATTTTTGACAAAGGTGCAAAAGTGAACCAATGGAAGAAAGCCTCTTAAATAGTGCTAGAGAAGTTAGATACCCACAGACAATAAAGGAACCTCAACCTAAGTCTCACGCCGTATAAAAAAAAATTCAAAGTTGTTCATAGACTTAAATACAAACCATAAAACTATAAAATTAAAAAAAAAAAAACTTATGAGAAAATATTCAGGACATAAGGTTAAGCAGATTTTTCTTAGTGTCTTAATAACAATGCTACAAACTAAGTTTAAAATACCAGACATTGGGAATTTTTACGTTAAAAAGATGGAATAGATGTACTTTTTCCAGTTCCAATACAATGCACACACACACACACACACCCCACCAAATACCAGTGAGGAGCAGATAACCCAAATTACTTGTTCATGGCTAGTGAGAATGTAAAATGGTACAGCCACACTGGAAAGCAATTTGGTAGTTTATTTTAAAAACTAAACATGCTGCTTCCATACAACCCAGTGAATGCACTCCTGGGCATTTATACTAAGTAAATGAAAACTTACATTTACTAAAACCTGTACTAAATGTTTATAGTGTCTTTATTTGTACTAACAAAAAAGTTGGAAACAATCCAGTTGTCCTTCAAGGGTGAATGGTTTAACAATCTGTGTTTGTTTCATACCATGAAATAAACTATTGTGACAGGAAACAACCTGGATGAATCCCCAGAGAATTATTCTGAGTGAAAAAAAATCCCATCCAAAAAAGTTAAATACTGTAGGATTCCATTTATAAAACATTCTGGAAATGACAAAGTGACAAAGTTGTACAAATGGAGAACACATCAGTGGTTGCCAAGGATTAAGTGGGAGGCCAAGGTGGGAGGAAAGTGAGTATAGCTATAAAAGGGTAACATGAGGATTCCTGTGGTGGTGGAAATTTTTTGTTTCTTGCCTATGTTGATGTCAATATCCTGGCTGAAGTATTCTACTATAATTTTGCAAAATGTTTGCATTAGTGAAAACTGAGTAAAGGTTGCAGGATAGCTGTCTGTCGAACTTCTTACAACTGTATGGGAATCAATTGTACCCCAAAAGAAGTTTAACTTAAAAATATTTACATGTATTATCTTGTTTTTGTGTCAGTTAGAGGTCCAGGCACAGCTAAGCTGGGTTCTCTCCAATCTAATTGTCAGCCAGGGCTGGGTTCTCCTTGAACATCTCAACTTGGGAAGGATCTGGTTTTAAACTCATGCAGCTATTGGCAGCATTCACTTTTTATGGATTGTCTGACTGAAGCCTTCAATTTCTTGCTCACTTTCAGCCGGAGGTCCCCTTCAGGGCCTTGCCATGTGGACTCCCTAACATGGCTACTTCATCAAATCGAGCAAAATAGAGTCTTTTAGCTGGACAGATGCCATAATCTTGTGTAATAAAATCATGGAAGCAATAGCCCATCACTTTTGCTGTATTTTGTTGGTTAGAAGCAATTCACAGCCTTGTCACACTGAAGAGGAAGGGATTGCACAAGGACATCTATACAAGGAGGCAGGAATGATTGAGACTATCTTCAAAGAAGTGGCTCGGGCAAATGTGCTTATACACATTTTCCCAAAGATTTTTTTATTTAATCAGGTTTTGATTTAATTGAAAATATGTTCATTACATTCTTAAATACTTGGCAGTTGTACAACATAATTTAAGGTATTATCAGCTAAGTTCTACATATGTAGTAGATCTTGGAACTAAACAATGTAGCAACATTTATGTCACAAGAAATAAGACAATTCAAGCAGATTAGAAAATACTACATCTTAGTTACATTAGACAGTTTTAGACTACATGTTAAATTTTTTAGACCTCTAGAGAACTTGTTAAATTGCTAAGTCTATACCTTAGTGATCTGAAGAGGCTCATATACTATCCCAAAACACAACATTATTATTTGGGAAAAGTCCAGGCTTTGGGAAAAACTTTTTCTATTGCATTTTACCTGTATTACAAAAAACTGTCTTTTCATAAAACTTCTCAGTCACCTTGACAATTTTAGAAATCCTTTCCAAAGAAAAAAGTATACCACATGATATAGTGTACAGAGTGAACCCATTTAAACTTTATGTGGCCTATTAAATACATTCAAAGAATAATTAATCAACTTAGCAAGTAGTTTTAGATTTTTGTGATGATTTACACTGCTAACCTGTCTTTGTATTCTAAATACTATAATATTCCCTTTTTGGGCAATTAAGATATGACATTTTCATAGTTCCTGTACTTCTTGTGTGTTTCAAGATTTTAAAATACACCTAATGGTACAACTGAGAAGAATCTTCAAGAATTTACTAATGCTCACAAAAATGTATGAGGTCTGACAATTAAGTTTGCAAACTTGCCACATGTTTATATTGGCAATACTGTACAAACAACAGTAAGATTTCATATCAGTGTCTCACAGTTGTGTTTGTGTTGATATGTGGCTGTATCTTGCTGAGTTGCATTGATTATTGTTGTTGCATGTTTCTGTGTGCTGTCATGAGAGTGTTGGAGCTTGAATTAGAGCAAAAAACAAATGGTAAATTTCTTGTTAAACTTGGCAAGAGTGTAATTGAAATCAGGGACATATTAGTCCAAGTTTATGGGGATGACGCTATGAAGAAAATGGCAGTGTACAAATGGATTAAATGTTTTTTTGGGGGGAGAGAAATCATCACTGATGAAGAGATTTTAGGGCAGCCAATAACGAGAAGAACTGATGAAAACATTGCAAAAATTCAATGAATTGTGCATTATAATTATTGACTGATTGTGAAAAGCATAGCAGACCAAATAAACATTGACAGAGGAAAAGGAACATTTTAACTGAAAATCTTGGCATGAGAAAGGTGTGCACAAAATGGTCCTGAAAGAGCTCTTGCATAGCACTGTCTGTGAGAGAGTTTTTAGTCAGTAAACAGATAACTGTATTGAAACACCCTCCCCAGTCACCTTATCTGGCCCCCAATTTTTTCTTTACCCAAAGATAAAGGAAATATTGAAAGGAAGACATTTTGATGACATTCAAGATATCAGAGATAATACAGCAACAACTCTGATGACCATTCCAGAGAAAGAGTTCCAAAACTCTTGCTCTGACAGGTGAACTAGGCATTGGCATCAGTGCATAGCTTCCCAAGGGGAGTACTTTGAAGGTGACCATAGTGATATTCAGCATTGAGGTAGGTAGCACTTTTTCTAAGATAAGTTTGTGAACTTAATTGTCAGACCTCTAGACCATCAGGAAATAATAATAATGACAGCACTCATCATCATAGCACCATTACATGAATAATTCACAACAAAAATACCTGCTATCTTGAAAGCTTGAATCTCTGTAATAGAATATATGTGAGGTTAGGAATCAACAAATCCTTCTGTCTTCCTCTTTAGTATACTTGGAGAGAAAGAGATTTGTCTCATGTCCCTGCTGGATCATTCCACATATGACTTCTGCTTCTCTGTGTTGGCTAATCTAACCATGCACTGTTTCAGGTTAGGCTGTTTGTCCTGAGCTGAATACTGGCTTTTTATGTATCACCTCCCATGACAATACAAAAAAAAAAAAATGATGAGAACCACATTTCACTAAAATTTTACAATTTTAAATATATAGGATTAAAAATTTTATATTTGCAATTTTGCAATAGAGAGGTTTATGGCACAGTGTTTAAAAATAACAAATTATAATTGTTGTTAGAATTAACGTTCTTAAATGTCTTTGTTTCCTTGTGTTGGAGGACATATCACTGACCTATATTCCAAGGTGGTCCCTGTTGAGTTGCCTTCTCCCACCCCAGGGTCTTATCTATCTCTACAACACCTCCTTCTATGCAGTTTGCTTGAAGAAAACTTCTAGATGCATTGCTTTATTATTCAGATCCCTCTACTATCCTCCTAGATTACATTTAGAAGGCCTTAGCTTTCACAATTCTAAAAACAGCTACCTAGATGTTTTTATAGGTAGGGTAGCTTTTGTACGTACAAGCAATTTTGATATCCATCCATGACAGCTAACTCAATTTTTTGGTATGTTTAAAGGAAACAACTTTTCTTTCAGCATCATGATAACAGCTACCACCATTCACTGAGACATAAAATACTCATAACTACCCTTATTGAACTGTTCAAACATGCTAAAGGCCATTCTATGCGTTTCAAACTTCACATATTTTGAGTCACTTAATCTTCAAAACAACTCCATTATTATTCTATTTTATAGCGGAGTAGTTATGAGAAAAGGCTATATGTTGTGAAGTCATGCATCCCAACAACGCTGCCAGATGAAAACCCTAATTTTCTAAGGTTTCATTATTAGAAGCCTCCCATATAGACAATTTTGTCAATTTTCCTGGTAAGTAGTTGAGCCAGAATTTTAGCCCAGGTTTTTCTGGCTACAGAACCCACAGTGATAATCACAGAGTTCACTGGATACAAATCTAGATTCCTTTGAAGATTTTATGATATCTGTTGTGGTAACTAGAATAATGTCTCCACACCCAAACTGTCTACATCTTAATACAGGAACCTATAAATATGTTATATATATATATATTATATGTATATGTTACATGACAAGGAGAAATTAAGATTGTAGATCAAGTTAAGATTGCTAATCACCTGACTTTAAAATAGAGAGATTATTCTACCATTTGATGAGCCAAGGGTAATTTAAATGTGGAAGAGTAAAAGAGAAGAGTCAATGTCAGAATGATTCTATGTGACAAAGACTTGGTTGGCCATGACTGGCTTTGAAGAACAGGAGCCGAGGGAGGTAAGTGGCATCAAGGAAGCAAAAAAAGGTAACAAAATGTAATATCTCCTAGAGCCTTCAGAAAGAAAAATAACCCTGTTGATACTGTGATTTATCCCAGTGAGATCCATTTTTGAACTCCTGAGTTCCAGAACTGTAAAATAATAAATTTATATTGCTTTAAGCCTATAAATTTGTAGCAAGTCGTTACAGCAGCAATAGAAAACCAATTCACCTAGTCTGACTTTTTATTCTCTCTTGATCTTCCATTTTCAGTTTGAAAATTATGCTTGACTGAAAAAGATAAAACACTATTTTACCAATGACATTGACTCTATCTCTGTTTCACAATTTTCTTTCCCTTTGAAATTTCTAAATAGTAGATCAAGGAATTTCGTTTCTCTTTGACCCTAACCAGAGCTGAAGGCCCATTTTATTTCGTTTGTTTGTTTGTTTTGAGTCAGAGTCTCACTCTGTCACCCAGTCTGGAGCGCAGTAGTGTGAACACAGCTCACCAGACTTGACCTCTTGGGTTCAGGCAATCTTTCCTCCTCAACTTCCCAAGTAGCTGATACTACAGGCACATGCCACCATACCTGTCTAATTTTTAAAATTAAAATTTAAACTTTGTAGAGATAAGGTCTCAATACGTTGCCCAGGCTGTCTCAAACTCGTGGGCTCAAGCAATCCTATTGTCTCAGCCTCCCACAGTGCTGAGGTTACAGGCGTGAACCACTGTGCTCAGCCATTTGTGGTTTTTAAAAAATCTAACTCTTCTTTAAAATTTAGCATTCCAAACCTTATTATAGACAAAAGGAAATAGAAGGTAGGGCAACAGAGTGTTCTTTAGACGGCATGAAGCCTGAAGGAGATAAAACAAAAAAAATGAATGAACATTTTTTTAGGCAGAAATTGTCCAGATAAAGAAGAGGCAGTAGAAGGATGGTCAAGGTAGCGGAGGACAGTAACATTGCCCAATACACAAAATGCTCCCAAAGAAGATTATAGGAACAGACAATGTAAGTGGGGCAGGGGTAGGAGATGAAGTTAGAAAGGACCATAAACTATATTGTAAAGTGGTATGAGTGCCCTGCTAGAAAATTTGGACTTTATCCTGAAGGTTATGGAAAACCTGTGAAAGATATTTAATGCAAGAGGAACATGATCATAAATTTGGAAAATAAATGGTGGATGCAATGTGGTGAATGGAATTATGTAGCGTACCTAGAGGTGGGGAAATTAGTTAAATGTCTTGGTAATATATTAGAAAAAGGATAATGGTAGCTACAAAACTTGTGGTGGCCCTAGGGGTGGAAAGAATTAGAGTGATTTGGAAGACATCAAGGAAGCAGAATGAACAGTATGTGGGCTATGAAAAAGCAAAAGGGAAAAAGCATTGTGGCCACAAGTTGCATGGTAAGAATGCTTGCCAATTTAGGGAATATAGCAAATTTGAGACAAATGATGTAGTGCTAGGCTTTGGTTGAATCTTAGTGACTTTGGATCATTCTGGAAATGTGAGCCACTGTCACTTTCTCCTCAGTTTCAACTCTCTGTGCCTGTAGAACATTTGTCAGTAGTTCTTAGGCCCTACTTACAACCTGATAAGTGATCTAAGTCTTCCTTTGGTTTGTGTTGTGCCAGCCTCTGCCAAGTAATATGTGATCATGTGCGAACCTCTTTCTTTAATTTAAATCTACTTATATGGATAGTTCGTTAGCAAATTAACAAAATAATTATACCTTGGAACATCATAAAGACCTAGTGGGAAACCATATGGAAACATGATATTTGATGAAGCAGTACAAAAGAAAGTTTAGGACATGATACAGCTGAAGCTAAGAGAGAATGATATCACTAAACCTGTATTAAGACAGTATGACATTTAGGACAACTGGTGAAAAGATTTCACTGACTGCTTCAATACTGTAGTTGTACCACAACAAAAATCTGTGAATTATTTGATAATGTCAGATCAATGACAATAGGGCTGTTAGTCTTAAGACTTAGATTAAAATTACATGTATTGAAATTAATGGGGCTATTATTTGCACAAGAAAATACTTAAAAATTATAAAATTGGATTTCTTTTGGTGTTAAAGGCTTATTGATAGACTTATTAAGGATTTCCCACTAATATCAACTACTTTGATGGGAAAATTGAACAAAATGTTAGATGGAATCTCTGTCCCCAGGAAGCTTGAATATATATTAGGAGAAGCATGGTTAACAAGCATAGAAAACCGTAAAAACTAAATAAAATCAATTATCTTGTTGGCAAAAGTTATCTTAAACATGAGGGATTCAAACAATGCTTGTTAAATTCACCTGTAATATATTGTTTTATTATCACACTTCTGGCAAGCGAAATACTATTTACAGAAATGCTATAGCTACTTGTAAAAGAGAAATCTCCTATGTACTACTTGAGTATTTCTAAAATGTAAAACTGTGTGCTGTTTAGCTCACCAACCAAAGTATCAGAAAAGGCACATGAACTAATTGATGTTAGTTACACTTACAGCATGCAATTTTTGTTTAGTTAAAGAATATCCTGCAATAAATGAGAGCATATGCTTAAGCCAACAACATCTTAATTGGGATTTGGGGCTTTTAAATCTCTGCCTCTATAAACAGTCCCTGGAATAATGACTTCTTGCAAAGGGAAAAGACAGATATTTTAAAAGTCTAGGAGAGCTTGTTTGGCATGTTAGTCTCTGCTCTGCAGAGCAAATCCCTTGAATGCCTTAAAAAAGATTGATTTTTGATGTAAAGGCACATTTAATCATAGCTTTGAATGTTTGAAAAGTGTCTGTGAAAGTTTGCCTCTCAGTGGATTGGAAATCTATTAAGTGTATAGCCAAGAGGTCACTGAATAGCAGAAATAAGACTTTTCAAGTGTTCTGATGCAAAATTTGATGAGGCATACTAAAGCACTATGTTTCTAAAAGCATAGCACTGAAGCTCCTCCATCAAAAATATGACTGAAAAAATACATTCTCATAAGCACATTGCTGCTGGCATGATTTCTCCATGTCACATTAAAAAGTTAACCAACCTTGCAGACCCTTTAAAAAACCCTGAGAATTTATTAAAATGTTACCATTTTGAAAAAAAATTGGGTGTCATTGGCTGTATTATTCAACAATTCTAGATTCTTCTAAACCCACTATGAAATATAAAGTATTTGCTTTACTGTCTATCATTTAGTAAAATTGTATTTATGGTATATTGATAAGCAGTATTAATAATAATGTCCTACCAACCCCCACACAGAGTAATTTCTTTTGTATTTTATCTTATTTAGTTTTCTACTGCTAGTTTTTGTGTTCTCCTTTTTAACTTGATCCCATTTCCATCAATTTTCCACTCTGCAACCACTGTGAACTCTTTAAAATGGAAACTAAATGCAGGTTTAAAAACCTTCAGTCATCACTGTCACCATCAAGAAAAATCTCAACATCAGAAGCTGTGAACTGACGAGAGCAGGTTCTGTGGACAAGCAGGTAACGTATACCATTCCACCACACTATCATCCACACTAGTGCCCCAGTGTAGGAGGTGTAGTGCCTGTCAAATAAGAAAAGCATTTAATGATGGCAATTTCTAAGAAACATTTTGTTATACCAAGAGTTCAGTTCAAGCCAATTCATTTTATAAACTCACCCAATAATGAAAATATTTCCCAATTTGTTACTTTTAGATCATATATAACTAGAATATATTTACTTTTCATTTCTATTTAAATTCAAAAAAGTTTGCTTATAGTAGCATATTTTACAAACAGCTGCTAAAATAAAGATAGAAAGGGAAAATAAGAAGCCATATAAAAGAAAGAAGACATCATTTCACTTACCTTTTTGTCAATGTACCCTGCCTCCTTCCTCCTTCTCCTATCCTAGATGTTAACATGAATATTTTGATACATGAAATTTCCCTAATTTGTATCTCCCGAATGAGAATCTCATCATACTTCAACCATTCCTGTTTACTTCTATTTTTTCTGTGCTAATTCGTTCTTTTGAAAACTTTGGGTCTACATTCTTCTGTGAATGTGTGGATAACATGTCATTACTCTCTACAGATACTGTATCTCTTAAATTTACCTCTTCTTAAAGTTATTAGACTTACAAGTCAGAAAAAGAAGGTGGAATGTAAGGTCTTTTCTTTAATGAACTTCATGTACTCTATTTACAGCACTTCCTTTGGTGTTTTGAAGTCACTGCTGCCTGCCAGTATTTCCTCACTGATTTCACCACCTGTTTCACAGTTTCTCTCTCTCTCTCTCTCTCTCTCTCTCTCTCTCTCTCTCTCTCTCTCTCTCTCTCTCTCTCTCTCTCTCTCTCTTCTGTCATTTGGCTTTGTATCCAAGACTGCCAATTGTCTTCCAATTATTCAGACTCCCAATGTGCAGTCTCCATTTCTTATTTTAAATGAAGAACCCCATTAGATTTATCAACACATGACTAACCAGCCAAAGACTATTTATTTTAAACTTCTTTGCAATTATTCCTTTTTTATTTTCTTTCATTTTCCTCACAAGTGTCATAGACTTAAGTTCTGGCCTGTGGGCTCTGAGCATAACAACTGGACAAACTCCTGCTTCTAGGTCAGCTATTTGACTCTTTATTTCTTCTTGTAGACTGATTCTTGGACATGGTGATGGAATGGAAGTTTGAGTTTATTTGAATGAAGAAAACACCAAATAGGGACTGAAGGAGAAAACCCAACTTTCTGCATTACTTTCTAGAGCTAAGTTGGTACTAACGTCTGTCTACATTTGAACTGTAAAATTAGGAAGCAGTATCCCTGTTTGAATCAGTGCATTTTGGGGTCTGCTTATAAAATCATCTTACCTATCAGCTTTGGCAACCTAACAGATAATCTTGATGACATATCTAAATCCAAGCAAATCTTCCCTCTATCCAAAGATGGCCATTTCTTTTTCATTTTAGCCAACTGCATATTATAGTAATTTTTGTACTCCAAGAAGTCAAATATTGAAATCTTTTTCTTGTATGATTTTCTATACAGGTTAATCATTATATACATCTTAAACCGTCTTCTAAGCATTGTAATTCTAGACTGACTGGCCTCTCCCACTGCCTGGTTGCCAAGGTAAAAGAGTAGTCATGGAGAAAAAAGTAAGCCTGTGTTTGAAAAAAAAAATAGGGAGGAGGTATTGACCAGTGTCATGTACTTTTGAAAAGTCAAATAAGATGAAGTGTGCATATCTTTGGAAGATTGCAGATAAATATAGAAATTCAATAGTATAGTGAGTATAGTAGTTGGATGTCTTTAAGTAATAAGTAGACATAAATAGGGACAATAATTCCAGAGAGTTGTGAATGTAGGAGAAGGAAAAAAGAAAGATAAATCTAACTCACTATCACATTTCAATCACAGAATTATTTGGCTCTTTTTACCCTCTAGCTCTATTTTTGCTTCCTCTGACTTTTCCCGAACACTTATTTTCACCTTATGACCTTGTCTCTCATCTGCCTGAGACGATTGGAATGACCTAACTGATCAGATTTTTTTCAATTTCCAAATATTCTCTATATACGTATAATCACACCATTTATTTCATTTTGTTTTGAAGAAGCATCTCTCTCTTGATAATGCTGCAATCCATATCTACCAACCATGATTTGTTATTGTCCATGTCCTTTTAAACTTTGAGCATCCACAGGTGGTCCTTCTATCTTATTCCTTTGCCTTTGCCTTTAATAATGCATACATTGGGCCGGGCTCAGTGGCTTAGCCTGTAATCCTGCGCCATTGGGAGGCTGAGGTGAGTGGATTGCCTGAGCCCGCGGGTTCGAGACCCGCCTGGGCAGCGAGACCTCATCTCTACAATAAATAAAAAAAAAATCAGCCGGGCGTGGTAGCGCATGGCTGTAATTCCAGCTACTTGGAAGGCTGAGGTGGAAGAATCGCCAGAGCCCAGCAGGTCAAGGCTGCGG
>NW_007035674.1:136779-179707 GCF_000164805.1 Carlito syrichta | reverse complement strand
CAAAAAAAAAAAAAAAAAAAAATAATAATAATAATGCACACATATCTCTTTATCCTAAATAAAATTCTTATCTCAATTTTGATTACTTTAAAGCTTCTTTCCTCTGTCTCTTTCCTTTTTTTCTTGAGGTTTTTTTTTAATATCAATATTTTTTATTTTGATATTGTGGGGTACAGTTTAGGGTTAGGTATACAAATATGCTTCGTTCAGGCACCCTTGTTGATAAGGGGTGTCTCCCCATCCCCAGACAGATATTGACTTTAGTCACCAACTTTTTGGGAGAAGGACTTTGGGTTATTGCTTCATTTTCTCTGGTGATTTTATAGTGCCATGTGTGCTAACTAGAACCTTTCTTAACATTCTCTTTCAAAACTCAAATGATTTCCTAATCACCAGACATTATGGTCTGTATAGTTTTCCTCTACTTTAGACATACTACACTCTTCTTTTTGCTTTTTTTGTCCCTTTATGGAAAAAAATTAGGCTTAATTTTTCTATCAATAGAGGTAATACAGTGTCTACTAACTTAAAAATTTTGGAATATACATTGAGACATTAAAGTGACCCATAACATTGAAGATAATCACAGATAAGGTTATGATGAATTTTTAAGGTTTTCTTTCTAATGGCTCAAATAATCTTTCTATTCTCTCAAATGTCTCAAATGAAACATTTTTTAATGTTTCATGGTTATAAAAATTATTATTGTGTTTTTAATTTAAAAATATATAAACTCTATTCTATGAAGTACATTAAAACACCATTTATTTTTATTTCATATAAAAGTAGATAATACTATACATTAAATCTGCTAATGGTATGGTACATTTGTCAATTACCCTTGGATTACTATGGATACTATTGTGTGTACTTTTATGCTGTTTTAAGGAGAGCATAATGTTCTTTTCTATTTCCTTTAATTGGTACACCTTTCTGGTGTAAAATGTCATTTTGTACATTTGATGCACCTTATCTAAAATTATGCATTGTCTATTACTAATGCTGTTACTGGTGATGCTTTAACATTTGACTTGCTTTTGTAGATTTGGTGGTTATTTTAATTCTAGCCTTCGTTGGTCTTTCTAAAATTATTTCCTTTCACTCACTTTTTCATTTATTCTCTCAAACAACATGTATTCTTGTGTCAGGTTTGTGTCTTCCTACTAAGGAAATAATGATGTCTAAGATAGGCCTAGTGTTTGTTTTCATAGAGCTTGTAGTCTAGTGGATGATATAAACAAGTAAACAGATCATTATAATAGAATTGTTAAATGTGATAATGGGAAAATACTGTGTGCTGTGGGAACATATTGTGTGTCTCTAGGGCCTAGGAAGTTTTTAGAATGGGGAAATAAGGAAGTACTCAGCAGGTAAGGAATAGAAACTGATGACCCTTTGTACTATGTAAGGGAGGCTGGGCTTTATACTAAGGGTAAAGAGAAACCACAAATACATTAACCAAAGGATTAAAATAATGAAAATGGTACTTTAGAAAAGATCATTTGGATTGTCAGGTGGAGAATGACTTGGAGAGATGTCAAATAGGAAGTGGGGGAAAACTGTAGAAGGCTGTTTCACTTATTTAGAAGGGCAATAATTATAACCTAAGCTAGGTGGTTGTTCTGGGAATGGGGAAAATTGAAGTGATTAAGAGCTATCTAAGAAGAAGAATTTCACTCAGATGGAGATTCTGACAGGAGTTGAATTTATGAGTCTGGCACTCAGGAAGGAGAACTAAACAGGAGATCAACATTTGACAGTCATAAGCATGTGTGATAGATAATAACTAGAGCCATTGGTCTGGATGGATCCATTCCCCAAGGAGAGTATGGAAAATACATATCCTAGGACAAAGTCCTAGGGAGTGACAGCATTTAATAATTCTCAAAAAGAGAGGACTGAAGATGAAATAGGTTGGGGAGTTCCCAAAGATAATAGAATGCCCAGGAAATAAGAAGAAAATGTATTGTTTAAAAACAAGCATGTTATTTCTTTGCTTTGCTTTATTTTCAACCATATTTTATTTATTTTCAAAATTTTAAATAACATTAATTTTAAGAGTAATAATAGAATGAAATTTTTAGTTCAACCAAAGGAGATAGATTGGCTTATAAGAGTCAAATAACAGAGCAAACTTGTCTAGGAAAATTTGGAATGGAGAGTGCAGTATTGAATGGTCAATGAGAGAGAAAGAAATAAATTTAGGTAGAATTTGACTGTGAAGAAAGGGAGGTAATAATAAGGTGGCTCAAAGGGGAAAAAAGTTGAATCAGTATTGTTTGTAAATGGGAAATGCTTGAGATATGTAACAGTTGAGGGGAAAGATCAATAAAGGGAAATAAGGTATAATCTATAAAGCAAGTCACTGGGAAAGAAGAAAAAGGATATCAGAGCTCATATGGCATTACACTTAGGAAAAGTGTAACATCTTTCCCATTGTAGATGGAAGGAAGAAAGAACAATTAATTTATGTGTAAGGCGTAAGCTTTAGGTTAGGTGACAAGAAGTTTGGAATTAAATTTTGCTATTTCTACCTCATCAACAAAGGAACCTGCATGATCAATGTTTATATACCTAATCCTGAATTGTACCCCACATCTTTATAATAAAATTTTTTTTAAAAGTTTGCTATTTCTGTTAATCTTAGAGTTTCTGCCTTTTTGTAAATCAATGTAAACATTTTTATTTTTTTAAATCTGTTAATTTTTCTCAATTTTACATGTATGTATATGTATAAACTCATGTGTATATATGTATCTGCTTGAACATGTGTATCTATAGATGTATATATGAATGCGTGTATGCATGATAGTGGGAGAATGTGTTTGTGATATTCTTTTGCATGTGTAAATGTATGTACCATCCAGGCAGTACAGTTTACAGGTTAAGAGTAAAGACTCTCAAACTATGTTTCTTTTTTTGTTGTTTTTAGTTTTTTTATTTTAAGGATATGGGGTACAATTCAGGGCTAGGTATACACATGTACCCTTGCTGATGCGGTGTGCTCCACTTCCCCTGGCAGATTCCCACTACTGCCAATTCCGCTCCCCTCCCCAGAAGTTTTTCACTACTGCCAATCCTTTTCTTATAGTATTACGATAATCATTCAAGGTCTGCTTATGAGTAAAAACATGTGATGCTCAGTTCTTTGTTTCTGTGATAGAACACTCAGTATTATAGACTCTAAGTCCATCCAAATTGCTGTGATGTTCATAATTTTCTCCTTCTTTATGGCTGCGTGATATTACATTATGTATATATACCACAGTTTTTTAAACCCAGCATGGTTGGTTCCATGTTTTTTGCTATTGTGAACAATGTGCAATAAAAATACATGTGCTGGTATCTTTTTCATAGAGTGATTTGAGTTCCTCTGAGTATATTCCCAGTAGGGGGATTACGGAGTCATATGGAAGGTAGATTTTGAGATCGTTTAGGAATCACTAAACTGTTTTTCACAGAGGTTGTATTAGTTTACACTCCCACCAACAGTGTAGAAGTGTTTACTTTTCCCCACATCCTCCCCAGCATCTGCTGGGTTGTTTTGGTTTTTTTTGAGTTATTAATGATGACCAATAATAACTCCACCTGACTGGAATTAGTTGGTATCTCAGTGTGATTTTAATTTACATTTCTTTAAAACTGTGTGTTTCCAATTCTGATCATTATTTATTAGTGGTGTGGCCTGGGCAAGTTATGTCACTTCCTCAAACTTTACTTTTCCATCTGCAACAATAAAATAAGAGTAGAATCTACTTCATATGGTACTAATGAAGAGTAAATGTGATAAGCTACACACAGTTACAGAAGTCATTGTTAAGTAAGAAGATATTCTGTCGGTGGAGACAGAAGCGACTCCATCTTGTTTGCCAACCTGCCATGTTGACTTCTTATTAGCTCCAGTTCTGTGATTGCCTCCTGATTCCTACTTTATTTATTGACCTTCCTGTAAGAACATGTGAACCTTAATGTTATGGTACAAATTATAGGCTATTCTTATCTGTTCTGGAGGATTGCTTTTAACTGTCTTACACAGAGCACTTCCATCCTTTCCCTATGGTGTATAAGCCCTGGGTCTTTGGGTAACAGGTGCAGAGATTGACCTGTTTTGCAGCCTCCCAAGACCATGCTTCTGTCTGTAACTCCCCCCCCCCAAATAAAATACCCTTTACAAACAAACTATATTTGTCTGCCTTGTTCTTTGGGTCTCAGCTTCTTCAGCATGGGTGAACCACTTTGCATATATGACCATTTCATGGAACAGTATGGTATAGATGTTGTTATTTATAATTTTTGCCCTTTCTGTATTTTATATTGTGATTTTTTTCTTTTCTTTATCTTGCTTCCATATATATATGCTTTATATTATATTTATATAATGCAAATATTTTGAAATTATTGTCCTATTTCTAATCCAAATTTTAACAAATAATCTTATCTCTGTCTATATCTATTTATCTATCTATCATATTTTCCATGTTGAATAAATGAAGACCCTGTAGTGCCTTGGAATATAAAGAATTTAGAACTTCTATTTTGTTCTACTTTGATCTCTGTCCAGTTTCAGGTGATATATCTATCTTAATACGGGTCTTTAATCTAACAGCATTTAACCTAACAGTGACTGTGTTAAAGTAATATGTTGAGTACTATATTTTTGTTAAGATCTCCTTCAGTCACCCATTGCATTGTACCATTAGAAAGCTCTAATCAATTCTCTTGAAGAGATCTTGGTATGGGACATTCTGTTGACTTTAGGCTGTTTTGGTAAACCTGAAAATAAGCCATTAAGTTTAAAAATGTTAAAAATAATTTTTCAATAAGTACTGTCCACATCTAATATTTTTCAAATCCATTTGCCATGCATTTAATTATTTCTATATATTCATTGAGTAACTTTTTTCAATATTCATTGCTAGTCTTTTCTTCCCCAATTTACCATCCTTGATCTGTCCATTTGTTTTATTTGTCAATTACCTATGAATCCTTTCAGAAAAATGTTTTAGAAAAACGTTTAAAATCATGGTGTTATGAGATTTTGTCCAGCTTGGCTGAATGTTTACATCATGATCTTTTCCCTTCACCTCTATGGATATGGTTGTGTTCTGGTATTTGGTTTTGGAAAGAAGTGTTGAGCCATCTTGTGTCTTGCATTTTCTATGTTTGAAGCATTCATTATGCTTCAAATTTGCCATTGTCACCATGCTATATTTTTGTTGTATGGATTTTGTTCTTAGGTTGCTTGAAACATAACTATGACTAGTCTCAAAATATAATTTCCATAAGTTGGATAATTTTCTTGAAATTTTCATTTGATTATTATTTATATTCAATTTTTTCTGGTTTCTCTTTGGGAATCTTTTATATAAACTAAATTTCTATTTTGCTAGCCTTTTTTTTTTTTTTTTACAGTTTCTCTGCTAGTCTACTCTCTGCTCTTTTCCTTTGGATTTTTTGATTTTCTCGGTTTTGTCCTGTAAATCACTAATTAAATTTTCTGCAGTGTCAAGTCTGCTAATTATTGATTCATAAAAAACGTGTTTGTTTTTTAATTCAATATGTGTACTGTTTATCAACAGTTTATTTCTCTCATCTTTGTCATCTGTTTCTGTTTCATATTGGCAATGTTTCACTGATTTATTCTTCATTTATTCCTTGGGAGAATAAGGAACGTACTAAGACACTGTTTTCATTTTCTTGGCTAACAGTCCTTTTCATATGCTTTTTCATATGCTTTGTTACTTATATTTTCTTTTGGTTACTTATATTTTCAAAAAATTCAATGTATGCTTTATGTAGTTGTACAATTAAAGATTCCTTTGGGTTTTGCTACAAATTATTGCAATTTTCTGCCAAATCCTTCATTTAAAGACAAACAAAAAAACTCTGTATTAACTTACCAATCCTCAGTCTACCTCTTGAAAATCTTAATGGAGTGTTTCATGTTAACCATAAAATTAACATGTCCAGACTATAATAGGAGTCATTATTTTCCCCTTCTGAACACCCACAATTGTACTATCATTCTGTCAATCATCCAGCATCAGTCAGTGTAACTTTTACTCTTTCTCTTTTTGATCACAACTCCACAATGATTCATGTGATGCTTTCTTTAAATTTATTATTTTAATAACTACTCTCTTGGCTTTGTCTTATTTCAGAGCAACCTGTGTAATATTGTCAGAGTATCCTTGAAGTTAAAATCCAACAATGCATTTCTTCAAAAGCTTTGAGTTGAGTCTCTTATGGTTATTGAATTAAGTACACACTCCTCATGGAAACCAAGATTTGTCAAAATATCATCCACTATCAAGTCAATTTACATGCACAGCCTTACCTTTCACTACCCAAAGAATACTCTAGATTGACCCACTGGTCTGCAATCAGGTCTGTAGTCATCAACCTTTATTACTCTAGAGGCCGACTCTTCCCAGTTGAGTTTAATACTACAAACATATGTTGAACTTCTATTATGAGCCAAGACTACCTAGTTGTTAGAAATTAAAATATAAATATAATATGTCTTCTTAACTTCCAGGTGACTCATATATAGCTCATAATATAATAATATGCTGGCCCAAATCAGTACATCCTTATAATATATAATATAATATAATATAATATAATATTATGCTGGCCTTTATCAACCAATCAATAATATGCTGGCTAGAATCAGTAGGCTATAATATAATATAATATAATATAATATAATATAGTATAATATAATACTATACTGGTCCAAGTCAATAATGTTCTATAAGAGCACAGTATAAAAAAGTTCTAGCCAGGAGCAGTGGCTCACACCTGTAATCACAGCACTTTGGGAGGTTAAAGCCAGAGGATCACTTGAGGCTAGGCGTTCAAGACCAACATGGGCAACATAGCAAGATCTTGTTTCTACAAAAAATTTAAAAATTATCAGGGTGTAATGGTGTTTGCCTATAGTCCCAACTACTCTGGAGACTGAGGTGGGAGGATCTCTTGAGTCTAGGAGTCTGAGGTTGTGGTGAGCCATAATCACACCACTGCATACCAGCCTGGGCAACAGAGTAAGACCCTGACTAAATAAAAAATAAATCACACCACTGCACACCAGCCTGGGCAACACAGTGAGACCCCAACTAAACAAAAAATAAAAAAGGGAACTTAGGATTGACTCCACAGAGACTATAACTTAAAAATCAGTGATGAAAAATATGAATTTGGGTTTTCTATCCAGAGAAGAGTAAAATGGCATTCCATAAAGTGGAGACAACATAAATAAATTTTAAAAAGCATGACAACACTCTGGCATTTTATCCCTGATGTACATAAACCAAAGTCTAGAACATGACCCAGAACATAGCACGTGGTTAGTAGGTATTTCCTGGATAAATAAATGAAAGACTATTGGATAAATAAATGAAAGACTATCTGACTTGGAAGTATTAATGGCATGTGATGGAAAACACAGTTGGAAAGCAAGTATGAAGCTATCCTGCAAATGTGTGAATGTTAACTCAGGAGCCTTAACATTTACCTTATGGGCAATTGAGAAGCAGAGAAATTTTACAAATGGAACTGGATATTAAGATGAAAGTTTCTACCAGAATTTTAAGAAAATGGATACCACAACAGATAAGATACTGAAGTAAGCAGTGAGATAGGCCATATTACAAGACTTTACAAACAGGAATTGGCCGTGAACCAGGTATAGATCTCAAGCTGGTCAAAAAAGTACCAAGAGTATATGAGGTTCATTAAGTGGAGATTGAGCGAGGACTGAGAAGAAAGCTGTTATGTGACTCTCAGCTCCACTTTTAATAGGGAGATTCAGGAGTGATTTCCTTCACTCGAATTCAAAAAGAAGGGTATTGGCCAGGCACCATTGTAGCAGGAAAAATAGAAAGATCGTGACACTGAGACTGTTATAGGAAGTGGCACTTTATTACGCTGGCTAGCACAGTAGGCTCAGTGGAACTAATGCATCCAAACCGAGTGCCCCAGAACAGAAGACGTGGGGTCTTATACCCTTGTTTAGGTAAGGGAGGGGGGTCGTGTTGAGTGATTACATATTTCCTTTGGAATCTTACAAGGTTGTACTTAGCAAAATCAGATTTTTCAAAGAACAAATGGTTTCCAGGAATTGCAGGCTTGTAAACTGTCAACTTCAGAAGGGGGGTTTTTGGATAAGTCTGTGAATTAGCCACTCTTTTTGCATACCCATTAAATAGCTAGTCTTTGGGCCATTTGGCCTTTCCCAAACAAAACCTGCCTGATGCTGGGCGGGCCTTTAAAGTTGCAACTTGCCTTTCAAAAGGAAATACCTCTTAACTGCTATCAACCCCTTTTCTGCCACTGGGCCAGTGGGAGTCAGCGGAGGTGAGGCCAACTGCTTATCCCGAATCAGCCACATGTGTTTCTGTGTTTATTCACTCAATCATACAAGAAATATACTTGAGCATTTGCCGCATTCTGCCACACCATTACTCAAGCCTGTAATTCCAGCATTTTGGGAGGCTGAGCCTGTGGGTTTGAGACCAGCCTGGGCAACTTGGTGAGACCTTGTCTCTACAATATATCAAAAAATTAGCCAGGCATGGTAGCGTGCACCTGTAGTTCTGGCTACTTGGAAGGCTGAGGCAGAAGAATTTCCTGAGTCCAGCAGGTCGATGCTGGGGTTAGGGTTAGGGTTAGGGTCCAGCCTGGGCGACAGAGTAAGACTCTGACTCAAAGAAAAAGAAAAAGAAAAAAGAATGGTTTTAAGACCACTCAGATATTTTAATAAGCACTTTCTGCAATTGTGGAAGGGGTAAACCGTTAGCAGATAGTTGACCCCTACCTTAAAATTCTAAAGGCAGAAAAATTGCTGAATAGCTACTCTAATCGCTAGAGCAAAGGAGAGATGTTTCTAATGTGGGAAAGGATGCTTGAAAGCTTGATTATTTTCTGTGGGCCACATAGAGGTAAGGAGTTAGAGGAAGTCTAGGAGTATTATTTTTGGTCCTATGTGAAGGGTTGCTTGCAGGAGCAAACAGCTCTCATTTCTAATACCTGGTTTATGTGGGCTGAGGAGGGAGTAACTACCACTCATAATAGAGGTGCTTTTGTTAGGGATTAGAGACCAGAAGCTGAAAGATCACCAATGATTGAGCAATCACCCAAGAGTTGATAAAAGCACTAGACAACTGCCAGACGCACTGAATATCAACTTAAGAGACTATGAGTCAAACAAGATGTGCTGTCTTCCATTCTCCTGAGCCCCAACTCTGGAATGGTAAGATGTTTGAAATGCTGGGAAGAAAAGAGAAGTCCAACCATTTCTTTTCTTTCTTTCTTCTTCTTCTTTTTTTTTTCTACTTTGAGCCTCCTTCTCCCTTGCCCTCATCCTCCATCTTCTGGTGGGAGATTTGATGAGTGGGAAAAAGATAAGTCTTTGTGCTAAATCAAGTTGAACTTAATATTTTTCTTACAAAACTGAGATGATAACTTTGATTTAGACTGACCATTTACTGAGAATGACCAAAAGAATCATGGTATTGCTTGAGTTTTCATCCCCTGGAAAGGAAATAGCTAAATACATTTAAGGGACAATGGGGGACAAAAATAAATTTGATTTGTGATCACATCTTATGAGTCATATTTATCTAATGTGCCAGTTACATAATGGAATTTATGAACTTGTCTGTGTTTGAGAAATATCCTCCACATACTGAAAAAGTAATAATCTAAAATGAGATAGATGAGTCAGGAAGACCATCCCTTACTGTCAATGTTCTTCTTTATCTTCATGGCTCTACTTCATACATTAAGCCATTTCTGATTTTTTTTCCACTGCCTTTACCCTCTAATCAAAGCTAGTCTTTCATTATTTCATTCAGCAGACATTTATTGAACACCTACTATGTTTCAGACATTGTTTAAATGCTGGGAATACATCAAGGAATGAACAGTTAAAAACCAGTATCCACATCTGGTTTTTAGTTGGAAGAGATTAACAATAAACATCACACATGACATCTAGGTAGATTTCACAGTAAACTGGAAGATAATAAGTAGAACAGAATAAAGATATTAATATGAGAGGTAATGGGGTTTATTTACCCTCATTTAGAAGGTAAGATTTGAGCAAAGTCTTTAAGAAAGAGAGAGTTATCCATGTAACCATCTGGAGGAAATAGTCAGTTCCAGAGCCTTACTGTATGGAAGGGTGTTTGGTGCTTTGTGAAGCAGCAAGAAATTCAGTATGGCTGAGCAACAGAAGCTAGAGGGACGAACAGTAGGAGGTAAGGTCAAAGATGTAATTGCAGCCATTTATGTGCAGGGCCCTAGAGATCGTTGTAAAGATTTTGACATTGATTTTGAGTGAGGCAGGAAGCCATTAGAAGATTTGAGTAGAAGAATGACATAATATGTTTTATGTTATAAAATAATCATTTCTGTGATCTTCTGTGGCTTTTTACAAACTGTTCATATGACACTTACCATAGGCTAATTTTTGTAATGCAGTTATTTGTGTGCAAATATCTGATAAATGAAAAATTCACAAAGGACAGAGTCTAGGTCTTATTCAGTTTTGTATCACCTACAGTGCATAACTATTACTTTGGATATAAGTGACACTCAACTCATATTTGTCAGAATATGATCTTATATTCTTTTGGGCAAATAATATTGATACTGTATGATATTCAAATAATTATTTCATCAACTAGAATAACTAGTTATCACATATAAATTATTTTATGCCAAATAGTATTAAGTTGACTCTAAATGTACATATTCATATATGTATATATACACATATATTATTCATATATGTATGCACACATATATGTGTGTGTGTGTGTGTGTGTGTGTATTTTTTGTAGAAATTAGGTCTCACTATGTTGCCTAGGCTAGTCTCAAGCTCAGGGCTCAAGCAATTCTCTCACTTCGGCCTCCCAAAGTGATAGGATTATAGATGTGAACCACAGCACCCCGTCTACTTTTTTCTATATATTTTACTACAGCATAGAAATCAGTCATCCTGTTATAGTTTGTTACTCTCCATGATAGAAAACTGTTTCTTTCAGATATCTAATCATAAGTAGATTTGTTGACTTTCTTCTTCTTTTTTTTTTTGATTTTTTTATAGACCCTGTACTTTTTGACTGTCTTACTCACCTTTGAATCTCTAGTGTTCAACGTACTGCTTGACACATGGTAAGCTATCCTAGACATTTGTTTAATGAATGCATGGAAGAAGGAAAATAGTCTTCTGTTATTATCATTTTCCTTATATCTACAAAGTATCATCCCACTGAATGTGAATCATTTAAGTACATTCTTGTGTCTCATGACTGGTGCCAGATTTATAGCATAAGCCATAATTATTTCCATTACTATGGGAAAAAAAGCAAAAAGAAAGAAGAGATAAACAGGAAATGAAGGGAGAGGGAAGAAAGGAAGAAAGAAAGGAAACAAAGAATAGAGCAGGAAAAAAGTAAGAGAAAAGGAGGGAAGAAAGAAGTGAAAAAGGAAAATTCATTGTTGCTGCAAAGGCTACTATTTTCCATATCCTCTTAACATCCCTGCCTTGTCCACTGAGCACAATTTGTTCTATACTCCTTTGCACTTCACCATTTTGAATGCTTAAGAAAGTGAAAGTCACCTTATAAAATAATACTATATGACTTGCTAGGCATTGAGTGATCAAAAAAAAAAAAATCCATTTCTCAGTGGGACTTTTATTCCATAAAAAAGAATAAACTGTAGCTGCTTGTCAAGGAACTGATGAGATTTACTTAGCCTTTTTTACATATTAGGCAGCAAGCATGCAGAACATAACAGCCAAGAACCTAGTGATTAATGTAGCTGACTGTGGAAATCAACTCCAGTGAACTCACTTTATTGTAGAATGAGTCTAGACCAGAACTTAATAGACATGTTCTGGTTTTTATTCAGTGAGCCTGCTGGGTGCAAGATGCAAGCAGGTTTAGATAGATTCATTATTTCATTCTAATATAAGAAGTACAAATATAAGATATGAACAGTTCAGATCTATATGACTTTATAGACAGTCAGAGATGGGAAGGCACAATTTCAGGAGAGATAATAGGCATACTTCACAAAATCGGGAATTCAGGGATCCTGGCCATTAAAACCTCTTAACATAAAAGCAAGGGACCATGGCCATTATTTCAATGCAATGGAAAGTGCAGGATTTCCAAAAACATCAAAAAACTGAAATCTTATCCTGCCAACATCTCACACAATCTTGTAAGGTGTCAAAATCATGTTATTTGTGATTCTTTTCAGAATCTCAAACGATAAATATAGAATCAACTTTGTACAGGAGGTAAGGAAGAAACTGCAATAAGGCAAAAATGAGCATTAGTAATATAGAAGTCAACAGACCTGCTTTGTCCTGACAAAGTTGCAATTTTACCACTGCAAACTAAATAATCCAGTCACAGGTCATTTGCTCTGTTATATTTACCTAGAAAGTACAAAATGAAAATAACAAAATGAACCTTTATCAACTATTTTGTTGTGAATTAATAATTTCTTCTCATGATATTATCCAGTTATTTTCAGAAACTAGATGAATTGTTTTTGTCTGCTATGTTGCTCAAACTCTATTATTGGCAATAATTTGCCTAACTATATTATTGACTTTATTAAGACAATGTCTTCTTTTTATACTTTGCCATTGTATCAGGCATGGAGTAGAAAACGTCTCATCTTTTAGAACACTTATCCTGGAATCAGGCAACCTGGGTTCCATAACTGAGTTCAAATCCTGTCATATGCTAACAGGCTCTCATAGTTTGGTTTTTGAAATCACTAATTAGTCTTAGAATCAGTTTTGTCATTCATAAACTGAGAATAAGACTCAAACTATCTTTAAGGCTTGTTATAAATTTGAAGAGAAAGTGAATCTGAAAGCACTCTTTAAACTCATTTTAAAAACTGATAATAAAGTTTAAAGTCTGGGAGCATGATGCCTCCTGCTTTATTTATTTATTTATGTATTTATTTATTTTGTGCTAACAATTGTGTTGGCTATTCGTGGTCATTTATGTTTCCCTATGAAATCCTGTATCATCGTTTCCAGGTCTGAGAAGAATACTGCTGGTAATTTAATGAATATTGTGTTAAATCTGTAGATTGCCTTGGGTAGGGTGGACATCTTAGCAATGTTGATTCTTCCAATCCATGAGCATAGACTAAGTTTTCATTTGTTTGTGTCATCTTTGATTTCTTTGAGCAGTGTTTTGTAGTTTTCATTGTAAAGGTCTTTGACTTCTCTGGTTAGGAGGATGCCAATGTATTTCTTGGTTTTTTGTGGGGTTTTTTTGTGGCTATTGTGAATGGGATTGTGCTTTTTTATTTGGGTTTCTGTTTGTTTATTGTTGGTATATAGGAATGCAACTGTCTTTTGCACATTATTTTATATCCTGAGACTTTGCCAAAGTCCTTTGGCAAAGTCTTTGACAGCCTCACTAGTCATCAAAAAAATGCAAAATAATCACACTGAGATACTATCTAATTCCAGTCAGGATGACCATCATCAATAACTAAAAAGCAACAGATGTTAGAGAGGATTGGTGAAAAGAGAACTCTTCTACAACATTGATGGGAGTGTAAGCTAGTACAGCTTCTATGGAAAACAGTGTGGTGATTACTCAAAGATCTAAAAATTGACCTTCCATATGACCCAACAATCCCCCTGTGGAGAATATACCCGGAGGAAATCAAATCACTCTATGACAAAGATACCTGCACACACATGCTTATTGCAGCATTGTTCACAATAGCTAAAACATGGAACCAACTGTGCTGCCCATCGAAAGAGGACTGGACAAAAAAATGTGGTACATATACATGATGGAATATCACACAGCCATAAAGAAGGTAAAATTATGAATTTCACAGCAACTTGGATGGACTTAGAGTCTATAATACTGAGTGATCTATCACAGAAACAAAGAACCGAGTATCACATATTCTCACTCATAAGTGAACCTAGAGCAGCTATTGTAATAGGATAAGAAAGGGATTGGCAGTAGTGGGAAACTGCCAGGGGAGGGGGGCACACATCATCAACAAGGGTACATTCATAATTAACATTTATTTGTATACCTAACCCTGAATTGTACTCTATATATTTAAAATGAAAAATTTTAAAAAACCTGATGTATATAATAACAATGAGATAACAATATCCATGTGGCCAAACCTTAAGTCCGTATTATTTGTGATCAAACAGAGGTTACCATTTTTTTCCTGTTTTCTCTTGTCATTGGGCATTGTACAGGTTGAATAATGGTTGCTAAAAAAAAGCTATGTGCAAGTTCTAATCCCTAGAACTTGTAAATGTGTCTTTATTTGAAAAAAAAATCTTTGTTGATACAATTAAGATGAGATCATTATGGATTTAAGTTGGATACTGGATCCAAGGATCAGTGCTCTTATGAGAAAAGCAGATGGAGATTAGAAACACAGAAACACACAAGAAGGGGATATGTGACAGCACAGATTGGAGTTATTCACCCTTAAACCAAGGAACACCAAAAATTACAGCAGTTACTAGAGCTATAATAGAGGCATAGGGTGGATTTTCCCTCAGAGTCTCAGAAGAAACCAATTCTGACAGTACCTTATTTTTGAACTTCTAGTCTCTAGAACAGTGAAAGAATACATTTCCGTTGTTTTAAGCTACTCAGTTTGTTCATTTGTTACAGCAGCAGTAGAAAACTCGTACAATTATCATTGGACATTGTTAGAAATATTAATACCAGTCTGAATTACTGAGTTTACTGAATGTACCTTGGATTCAAAGTTAAAGATAATTAGGGAGAAAAATGGTCCCAATATGCTTTCAAATTACTTTCATATGTAAATCAAAGAATATGGACTATTTGAGCAGAATGATTCATTGAGGAGAAATAATAAAATTTGAGTATTGAAATTTGTTCTCCTTTCTACAATCAAGTAGGCTGAGCTTCAGTTCTAAAAGTTACACTTCATATTTAAAGTACAGTTGTATTTCATTGTTGAAGTTGAGGCAAAAAATATTAAAATACATTAAGTTTCTTTTCTACCCCTTCTAAATGATACTTATGTACATAGTTACAATTTTGGTATATATACATATTGTGAACAATATGTTTTATTTACTTGGTACCATTTTATTTGCAAAAATAATTTTGAAAGAAAATGGTCAGATATTATTTTAATAATAATCGAGTATTAATCTGTTATATATTTAAACTATTTGATACATATTAATGAGTATAACATGTTGCCTATAAGTAATTCTTGATATGAAACATATTCTCTAATAAAGTAAAACAGAAAAATACTTCTTACATCTTCCAAAGTAGGTCATGTTCCTAAGACTGTCTTTAATCTTGGAAAGAAGGAATACATTAATTACATGGCAAAAGTAAAGAGAAATCAGCTCTTTTATGGTTCACATTTTTTTCTTTTCTTTGTAACTTGGACTGGCAAGTTTTGCCAACCTGATCTCGCTTATTTTTATCTCCTTACTAAATTAAGGAGGATGGATGTAAGAGGGGTGTATTAGACCATTTGCAGTGCTTAAAAGAATACCCGAGGCTGGGTAGTTCATAAAGAAGAGAGGTTTATTTTGTCTCACAGCTTTGCATGCTGTACAGGAAGCATAGTGCTGGCATTTACTTCTGGTGAGGTTACAGGAAGTTTCCAATCATGGTGGAAGGCAAAGTTAGAGCTGGCGTGTCACATAAAAAGAGTGGAAGCAAGAGAAAGAAAGGAGGTGTCAGGATTTTTTAAAACAAATAACTTTCACATGAACTAATAAAGCAAGAATTCACTCATTACCACAAAAACAGCACCAAACCATTCACCAGGAACCTACCCCCATGGTCTAATCACCTCCCACTAGGCCACACTTCCAACACTGGACATTACATTTCAACATGAAATTTAGAGGATATAACATCCACACTATATCAAGGTGTTCATGAGAGTCAAAGGAACTTATCCAGCAAAAAACACTACAAAAGTTTTATTGCTATTCTTTTGTATTAGAGGAGGAATTTTTGCCTGAATAATTGCACATGTGAAGAAACAAAGACTCTAAAAGATTTCTGGAAATGGATTTATTTGAATCTTGTCCATTTTTCTTGTCAACTCAGAAGAGTTTTCTGAAAGATGTCTAGGACTGTCCTCGGACCTTTCTTCTTGTGATTACCAAGGAGGATTAGGCCAGCTGTTCTTAGTCTTTTTTGTGTTGGGTGCCTCTTTCTACAGTTTAGGGAGGTCTTATGAGTTATGGGTTATACTTTTTTTCTGCTTTTCTTTGGCATTTTATTTTGAAATATTACAAACTGACACAGAAATTTGCAAAAACATTACACAGAGTGTGTTTATCCTTCACCCAGCTTTCATCAATGTTGAAATTGTCTATAACTATACCAGTTGGCATTGATAAAATACTGTTAACTTGATTATATAACTTATTCAGTTGCCATCAGTTTTACATGTACTTATTTATCTGTGGGTGTATCTTTCAGATTTTAAGATTGTTGACTGAATTTTCTACATTTGTCATATCACATTTAATGAATTTATGTTGTCATAATATCTTCCTAACATCATTTCTATAGTTTCTTCAGATCTGTAAATACTGATAAAAATATATTGATGATAAAAATGATACGAGAAGGTAAAAAGTTAAAACATAGATTGGATATTCAATATAGTTGTATTTTTGGAACATTTGATGGGCACAAATAACTTTTTGCTAAAAATAAGGTATTCTCTACCAAAGAAGGAAAATTCAGCTCTCATAGCAAAAGCCATTATAAAAAATTTACTAAAAAATGAGAGGAGAATATCATACATTTATTGCAAGTATCCATCCATTTTTTCATAATGCTTAGAAATTTTGAAGCCTTAAATTGAGAATTTTGGCCGCTTGGTGTTAGGTAAATCACTTAACCTCTTGAACTCTCAACTTACATAGCTGTGAAAGGGGAAACCAGATGCTCTGTAGATCCTTTCAAGTCTAAAATACTATGAATGCAAAATAATGCTGTCATAGTCTATGATAACTCTGTATTCAACAAAACTATTGAAATAAGAAGCAACTTTTTTTTGGAATTCCATGTCTCTTTGTATTGTGTCACTTGAAATAAACTCTCTCACTGGATTTTTAGCTCATCCCACATCCTTCCTTCTAAACGTCTCATCATTTTACCTATTATCAAGTTTGCTTTTTTCCTAAGCACAATATTCTCTTAGCAAGTATTTCCTAGGTCTATTTGATTACAGATTCCCACCCACTTTCATTCAAAACTATTGAGCAAGCTAGTCCTTAGTCTTTAACTTCTAGCAAAAGAACATTTCTATTTTGTTTCTATTCTTCTAGGTCTCTTTATTAACAGAAGATATTTGATAAGCCTATTTATTTTGTTTAGATATGGGGAGGAGATATTAATGTTTCTATTTACAATTAACCTATTTAATTAAAAAATTATATGCTCTTAAAGAAAGCATCATAATGAAGCAACTTATTTTACATTGTTGGTATTCTATGGAATATAATCTGCAGGATTTTGATGAGTTAAGTTTTGGCTTCCCTCACATTATACAAAAAGGTCTATTTGTAGATCATATATGTTATCCTTCCATTTTCATTTTTGTTGCATAGTTATAATCTTAGAAAATATTTTGCTCCCATTTTTGACATTTAAGATTCTAATTCTATTACATTATTTAACAAGCAAAATGTCTATTTTCCTATCTTAGTAGGGGTGGAAGGAGGCAAATCAGATATTTTTATAAAGACAATTTTTATTCTCCTTTAGTTTTTCCAGTAGTATTGTCACTTATGTTGGTGACACACCTGGCTTGGGACCGAACTTCCCCTCTCACATTTTGCATCCCACTTCTGAGTTTTTCATCTGATAAATTGATCTGACATCTATTATAGTGGCCTTTTGTCAGCACCTTTACTACATTGTCACTGTGAAACTCTATTATAAATAATTCTATATCCTATTAGTCTCACAACTATAACACTCTTCTAAAATTTGACTTTCCAGACTCAATGCAGATACACTGGCTCTTGATAGAAGGATTATAATTGTTGTGACAGCTAGAATGTCCATAACATCATCATCAACTCCTAAACTATAAGATAACCCATTTTGATCCAACACTTTATCTTTCATCTGTCATCTCCCTGGTTTCTCAAACCTTTCTGAGAGCAATACACGGTAGCATTATTGTTTACCAACTCTTGGCGACATAGAATGATTAACTTACTAATCATGCAGCCACCTTGGAACCAGTCAATTTGCCTTTGTTCTCAACAAGAAATCTTAACTGTACTATACATATATGACCACACTTGTTATCAGACAAATCTTGCTTCACGTATGACAAATTCCAGTCCCTAAAGCCCACATGCCTTTCTCCAAGGCATGCCCATTCTCAAAGTGATATACACTACAGCTCCAGGAAGGTGATTTCTTTAGGATTCTGCTCAAAATCCGCCAATGAGTCCTCATTTGTTTTTCAGTTTATTACTCTTAAGTTTTTATGTTATCAGTTCTCATCTTCTTTAACTTGTTCATTGACAACTTTTACCCTGAGGCAATCTACTCCCATTCCATTGGCCCCCTTGGTGTTCTTCACACATGCCAGGTATAGTTCAACCTCAAGGCCATTGCACTGTCTGTTCCCTTTGCCAGAATCATTTTTCCCCTGGACATTCACTCTTCAGATATTCAAAAATCACCTTCTCCAGGTGACTGATCTTGTCTGACCACTTCTTTTAAAATCACAAGAACTCTTCCCCCACTTTAATCCTCCATACTTTGCTTTATTTTTTTCCATAGCATATGTCATCTTTAGAATACTATATTATTTGCTTGTTTGTTGTGTTTATTATCTATTGTTTGTTTTGCTCAACTAGAAGATAAGCTTCTCAATGTAGAAATTTGTGCCTGTTTAATTTACTGATGTGTCCACAGAATCTAGTGGGACTCAGTAAATATGGTGGAATTAATGAACACACACTCTGGCAGTCTCTATGGGTCTACAGAACCAACTCTTTCTTAAAACTAGGCTTTGGCATATGGTCTGTATTTCCTAAGAGAGAAGGTTAATGACCCTGGGAATTCCTCAAAGAATATGGCAGAACAACAAGCCCACTTTTGCAGCTAGAGGGAAATCCAATTTAAAACTCAACCATATCTATAGTAGAAAATAGTTTGACAAAAGATTTCAAAAATAATTTAAAAGCTTCCTGGTCAGCATTACTTTTATCAGTTGATACATCTCTATAATGTAGCTCTTCTTTTCAGCTTTGAAATTGTAAAATACTTTTCCCTGGCTACAAGTCTGAGGAAAAGAGTATCTAATTGCTATTTCTCTGATGATAGAATGAGCAGCTACAGAGACATTCATTCGCAGCATTCTACATTTTTCTTTTCTTTCTACAAAAAAATGATTTGCTACTTTGCAAATGTCCAACATTCTCCAATTAGACATGTATGCAAGTATTCAGTTGGTAAATGTATATGTGCATGTTGAATTTGTTATTTAGGACTTTAGTATTTGTTTCAGTTTTTGGGAGAGTGTTTTAATTGTTTTCATCCAGAAAGAGTGCAAACTCTGTTCATAGAGGTGGTACTTCGCTTCTTACACAGGATGCAGTGTTCAAGATCTGCTAACCATCTTAGAACAGCATTTCCAATCAACCTGGAGAGTGATTACTTCAAAACAAATGGAAAATGTTTTAAGACTTCTTTGCTTTGTTTTTGGAGTTGAAAAGAAAAAAAAAAAAAAAGATGGCCACTTAGATGTTATCCTAACAAGCTCAATCCAAAAGATTCCTCTCCCTGTTAACATTTTGTACCCTGTTTCCTTGAAATGTAGGCTGGAGACAAAGAGTGGATTGCTGAGAGGAGATGTTAATTGAGGGCAATAGTATTGTATAGCAATTCACTGGCTCTGTCAGCTGTTCAAATGTGTTGATTTACTTGGAAAATGAGAAATAGAAAGGTGTGTTTGTGGATAATCACTTGCATTTTTCAGGATTTGTGTTGAGTACTGAAAATGGAGGTGAGGAAGTCAAAGAATAAACGGAACACAAAAGACACAGATATATTTCAGGAAAACTTCCTGGTTACAATCAATGACATGCTAAGTTTCTCTCTGAGTATTACCTTTTTGTTCTCTGTGAATTTTGTTATAAGGTAAATGAAATGGTAACTTACTCATTCCAGTATTTCATGAAGTTCAGGAACAAATCAATCCCTCTGTGTCTCATTTTCTCTCTTTCTTCCTCCTTCTTTTTCTTTTTTTGTAAATCTACAAAGAAAATTGACTTTAATTAAGATGTACAGTCAAGTGGAGTAACAGCACGCTTTCTGAGATAAGCATTAGGTGCTCTTTCAGGCTATTTCACAACACAGTCTATTTTCTCAGAAAGGTTCAATTAGTTTAATAACAATAAGGAGAATGTTCTCAGTTTTAAAGTCAACTGGAATGAATCTGAAGCATTTTTACAAACATAGTGAATAGGAGAGATGTTGTTTTCACCCCCTAAAACATGACATTGTTTTTACAAATAAGACAGATGTGCTGAGCTAACAAATATACCTTTCTGTAGGCATCTCTACGAGCAAAAATGAAGTGACCACACTAAGTGAGTTGGGATAGGCGGAGAAGTTAGGGGGAGAGCATTTCTTCCCCACAGTGCCTGAAAATAAAGATTATTCTTTATTTTCAAGTAAAGGTTGACAAACCTTTCCTGTAGAGGACTAGATAGTAAATATTTTAGGCTTTGCTCGTCTTATGGTCTCTATCACAATTACTAAACTCTATCACAGCTATAATGTAGTGACTGTGTTGGGTGAGGGAAGGGAAATATAATTTTCTCAGTCATTCTATGTTCATGGCTAAGGTTTCTTTCTTTCCATCCTTCCTTCCTTCCTTCCTTCCTTCCTTCCTTCCTTCCTTCCTTCCTTCCTTCCTTCATCCCTCCCTCCCTCCCTCCCTCCCTTTCTCTCTCTCTCTCTCTCTCTCTCTCTCTCTCTCTTTCTTTCGTTCTTTCTTTTTTGAGTTAGAGTCTCACTCCATCGCCCAGGTTGGAGTACAGTGGCACACTCACCGCCACCCCGACATCGACCTGCTGGGCTCCAGCGATCCTTCCATCTTAACTTTCCAAGTAGCCAGAAACACAGGCATGTGCTACCATGCTCAGATAATTTTTGATTTATTGTAGAGACGAGGTCTCGCCAAGTTGCCCATGATAGTCTCCAACCCTCAGGTTCGGGCAATCCACTCGTCTCAGCCTCCCAAAGTGCTGGGATTACAGGCTGAGCTACTGAGCCCAGCCCAAGGCTAAGGTTTCTATTAAAAAAAGGCAGATTAACAAAAGAAAGCAACAACATTTATTTGAAATGTTTACCTAAACAAAGAAATAGAGAAAGATTAATATAAGTAGAGAGTTTATTTGGGCAATGTTTGAGGACTGCAATTCAGGAGGCATAGATTCAAGTTGCCGTGAATATGTTATCTGACTAGCAAGTGGATTTTTAAAGGAAAAAAAGAAAGGGGAGTTTTAAATTTGAAATAAGCTATGGATTATTCTTTGCATCACACATTCAAGGATCATGAAGATAATGGGTGAGGGTCACATTGTGCAACTTGTGGCAATATTTTGGGAGTCTAGAAACTACAAGAAAAGAAAGAAAAGAAACGTCTTTAAACGATCTTGGACAGAGGGTGGGACTGAAGTCTTATGCTCCTGTTTTTCTGGTCCTTGCTGCGGCCCGTGCAGCTGCCTTGAGGGTCCCAAGAGAGAGTGATGAGAGATTAAGAAAGACACAGACACAAAGACATAAAGAAAAGTTGGGGCCAGGTGGAACACTTTCCTCTGATGGAGAAGAAGTGGCCCCAAACTAGCTCAGCATGTTTATTTTATAATCAAGCACAAAGGAAGTTGGAAGGGATTCCAGGCCTGTGAGGGAGCTACAGTGGAATTTTGTACCTAAATGGTGAGCTGTTCCACAGTTATCTTGTTGTAGCTAAGGCTTTATCTACATTATGTGCAACCAGATGTGTGGGCATCTAAGACGCCTTTCCATGTAGCAGGCTGCATCCCTTGCACTTTGGCTAAGATGCAGAGCAACCAAGCAAGACCTTGCCTTTGCTTGGGGCCTTGCCTTGTTCAAGATCTGCTGTCCGGACAGCCCTCATTTGTTACCCACAGGCCCTAAGTTTTTCATATCTCATGTTCTCCACTGCTCTGAGTCACTTTTCTCTCTCAAATATATGTTTGCTTGACATGGGAACCCTTATAAGAAAATGAAGACCTAAACAAATAGTTAAATCTTGCAGCTCTAGTCCCAGCTACTTAGAAAGCTTGAGCCCAGGAGTTCAGGGCTGTAATTTGCTATAGTGATGCCTGTTCAGCCTCGGTGACACAGCAAGATTCCGTCTCTAAAAGACGAAACAAGACAAAGAAACAGTTTATATATTTTTATAGTAGGCTTAATGAAGAAGTGGATAGGTATTGAGCAATAAGTTTAGACAAAGGGGTACAATCTAATGGTAGTAAACTGGGGGAAACTTAGCAAGACTTTTGTTTAGATTTTTCTCTGCTTCACTGTGTCTTCAGAGATAAGGATGTTCCTCTTTTCCACATGTAGAATAGCTGCTGTTAAGGGTCATACTATCTGTTTCAGGAGATCAGAAAATCCTTTCTAGATGTTATGGCCTGCTGGCTTCATGGGAGAAGGGCAGGGGAAGGTGACAGTGACCTTTCTGCTTCTGTTATCCTCTCAAATACCAAGGTGCTATGTGTTAGGGTCATGTGTTCCGAACACCATCAGTTTCAATAGAACTTTACTATGGGCACTAAATTTTATTTTATTTTATATGATTCTTATATTTCATGAAATACTCTTTTTAAAAATTTTTTAAGTGATAGAGTCTCACTCTGTTACCCAGGTGCTGGGCTCAGACTCCTGAGCTCAAGTGATCCTCCCACATCAGTCTCCCAAGGTGCTAGGATTACAGACATGAGCTACAATACTCAGCTTCTTTTTTAACTTTTTTCAATCATTCAAAAAAGTACAAACCACCATTCTTAGTCTGTGGACTATATAAAACCCAAGATTTAGACCACAGGCCATAGTTTACTGGTATCTGTTTTAAAGCTACTATTGATATGTACCAAGGCTAATGAGTGATATCAACACTTTTTAGACTATTTAGACCAGGTCTAAATGGGACATTTTTAGTTAAAAAAAAAGCCCGAGCTTCATCTGCGTGCAGCCTAATTGAATAGTCAATTCTCACTGAACCCACAACTCAATAATAAATAAATTAAAAAAAATAAAACCCCATCAAATTCATTAAAATGTTTGAGTTCTACCATCTAATAAGGCACCAGGATTAGACTGATAAATGAAAGGTTTTTTTCCAATTTACTGAAGGTGACAGATACCCAAACAGTTAAATATAATTTTCCACTTTAGCGAAGGTAAGTATAAAGTATATGTAGGAACTTAGATTCAAGAGTGATTAATTTTGACTGAGAAGAATGGATGACTCTGGGGACGTTTCACAGAGTTAATGAGATTGAGCAGGACCTTGTAGGATTGGAGGATAAATGAATGATTTCTGCCCTCTAGATTGATTTGTTTATAGCTGTAGTTTCGAATATTCCATAGTGAAGGCAGCACTTGGAGCTGTAATATTTGTTTCAGTTCACCTGCAACAATTAGATTGCTTTTCTTGGTGTGCATTTTAGAGAATAAGCTAATTTTTTCTGCCCAAATAAAATAAAACACCAAAAGCTTCTTCAAACCAGATCAAATATTAACTCTCATTGACAGAAATCAATTAGAACATTAGATGGGTAATTGCTTACTCTCTGAGAAGCACCGTAAACTATCATGGGAAGAATAAGTAAGCTAAAAATAAAATCACAAAGGCAGTTTCTTCATTCATGAATTCAGTCATTTGTTCAATCATTTATTCAGTCATTTTTTCAATTAAAATAAAAACCACAGAGACAATTTCTTCATTCATTTCTTCAGGCAAATATTTATCGTGATAAATGCCTAATAGGTACCAGTGACAGTTTTGGGAGATATAGTGGTAAATAATAAAAAACAAAAAAATCCTAATGCCATTCTAAGATAAAACCAATAATAACTTGCAAATACTAGGAATTTAAAGAATAAAAAAGACTTTAAAGTTAAAAAAATAATTAACTGTCGCAACAGGGAAGAGTGTTAGCCAGAAGAGGAGAGAAACCTTTGATAGGATAGTCAGAGAAGGCTGACCTGAGAAGATGATGTTTTATCTGAGACTTTAATGATTATTCCGAAGTCAGGTATAGGCAAACCTAGGGACAGAGAATTCTGGGCCAAGGGAAAATTAGATATAAAGGAAGGAACATGGTGGTGTCTTGTGGGGACGGAAAGTGGAACTACTTAGAGAAATATGTTACTGAAAGAGAGAAAAATGATTATAAACTGAGGTGGAAGGTGCTATCAATCTTTAACGTTATAATAAGTAGTTTTGACTTTATTACAGTTGTACTGGAAAGCTATTGAAGGGTTTCATATAGCTAAATAATATCTGACTTATAATTCAAAATCTGTTCAGTTGTGTAGAAATGAAATGTAGTTGAACAAAGGCAGAAGTCTATGGCAGATGACTGATTCTCATTATAGGAAAAAAAATACTTTATATCAATTGTCTGAAATAAGAATGGTAATAATTTTATGCATGTAAATCATTCTAAATGTCTTCTTGAATTTCTAAATGTAGGGAATTGGCCAACTTACAAATAATTGTGTGCATTGGAAAATGGAGCAATTTGCCCATATGGGCTATTAACATTTATAAGAAGATGGGCCTATATCTATAAAAACTAAAACCTCACTCAAAGGTTTATCAGAGTCTATTACCAAGATTCTAGTCCAAATCTGATTTTCAGTTATTTTTTGTATGTCTTCTTTGATAAACAAATTTGTTATAGGGCCAGGAATAATATGAAAATACATAAAAAAGAAAGGGATTGGCAATTGTGGGAAACTGCCAGGGGAGGGAGGAGGGAACACACTTCATTAATAAAGGTTCCTGATCTCAAACCAGGTGAAGTGAGGACCAAAGTGAGGCCCAAACTTTACCTGTGCAATGACCATTTGTATATCTAACTCTGAACTGTACCTCATATCCTTAAAATGAAAATAAATTTAAAAATATTCCTCCCATTAAGAGTATGGCCTAATTTTCAAAAAACCCATGTTGAAGAACTAAATTCTCACAGATTTTATGTAACCTTTCTGAATGTGTTGCTTTTTTTCCATGTTGCTGGCAAATGCCCTGATTTCTTTCCTGATAAATGTAACATTTAGCTAGTCTGCAGTAATTAATGGTCCATTTCCAATATCATCTTTTGCTATGATAAATGACTCTTCCATGCTCTCTTAAGACCTGTCTCTTACCACAATTAGTGTTATTTTGATAGTCCTCTTTAGCCATGTTCAGGTTTCTTCATAAGTCCTGGTCTTGTATCTACCAGCAAGTACCTAATGCATGGTCAGTAAATGATTCCAGAAGTTCTGAGATAAGAGCTAACATGTGTTGTGTGCTTGTTAAAAGTCCAGCAACCTACTGAGGAAATTACTCCCATTTTCTAGTTTTTGTAGATGAGGAAATTGAGGCACAGAAAATACAACTAACTGTCCTAAGGTCTCACAGTTAATAAACTGATGTAGCAACTGATATTGCACCCAGGCAGCCTCACCCAACAGACTGCATTAAACTGGGTCCTCTGTTCTTTTTCTCCACTGGTCTGAGTAGAAGATTTCTGTTCTTTGAATCATTAGAACAAAGGAAAACCTACCCGGTGTACTTCTCTGGCCATATCTTTAGTTACACTCCAATCAGACTCCAGGCTTCCTCAGAACTGAACCATGTAGAGTTCCTTTGACATATCTCTGGTTCATGCCTCTGGACCTTAGAACCAGAGCACATTTTATGAACATGCAGCATGTACAGTTGTACAGGATCCCAATTTTTATGGCTCTGTGCTGGACTGAATGCTTTGCTAGAGTTATCTGAAAGTCCTAATAGTTTTATCTTTGAACATGTGTTTTAATAGGAAAGTCTAAAGGGAGCAAGGAGTGTGAGGTTGAGCAAGAAGGATAAATACAATATGCTTGTCCAACTTTTCTTGCAACTCTGTTGACCCATTGCACAAATGGATACTTTCATGTGTAAGCCAACCACACTGACTTAAAATGATGACTTGAAAGGAAAGGGGAGAATAGGACATAGTTTCTTTTTTTTTTCAGTGCTTTTCTTTCTTTTCAGTTGGTCTGAATATAATGTTGATAGAGTGTGTATGTATCAAGAAGTGAAAGAAAACCAGTTAAGTTTTTGCAGCATATTCACTGTTCTAGTAAAAGCAAAATACATATGCATGTAATAAGCGAAGATATACAAATTGTATAATTCAGGAATTCCTTACGTTAGTTAAATGGTCATATGCATGTATTTAAAATTGATATTGCTATAAAAATGAGTGATATAACTCATCCTCATAATTACATTTAAAATTTTTCTTTACTTAGAACAATGTTAAACTGTCAACAATGAACATAATAGCAAGTTGAGGAAAAGACCATGGAAGAAAGAGACTTATATTTTAGTAAATGTAATAGCACTTTCCCCCCTACTTTTTGAATAAAAGACCAAACTCCATATTTTCATTTTTCACTGGGTCCCACAAATTATGCAGTCAGTCTGACTTATCACATACCATTTTTGCAGTTAGTGAGTCAGCCCTCCCTGGCCCATCATTCAAGTAGCCAAGTAAACTCCAGAACTACTTCAGATGATACTTTGGTGATTCTTTCCCTATCATTTCTGGCAATACTAGGTATTTTTAATTTGCTATGAATTCACAGTACTTATTATCTTTTGAGTCATACCTTATTCAATCATATTTATTCATTCTATATACATATTTGTTGCCTTCTAAATGCCAGACACTGATCTAGGCACATTTTATACCTCCCTTAATGATCACATGCTTATATTGTGATTGCCTTTCTATTTTTTTTGCTAAACATAGCGCCCTTGAAGAAAGATAGTGTCTCCAAAGCAGCAATTTGTTTATTCACTTAAAAATACAGTTGAGCAGCCGGGCTCGGTGGCTCAGCCTGTAATCTGCGCCTTTGGGAGGCTGAGGTGAGTGGATTGCCTGAGTCCGTGGGTTCGAGACCCGCCTGGGCAGCGAGACCTCACCTCTACAATAAATCAAAAACTCAGCCGAGTGTGGTAGTGCACGCCTGTAGTTCCAGCTACTTAGAAGGCTGAGGCGGAAGGATTGCCGGAGTCCAGCAGGTCGAGGCTGCGGTGGCTGGGAGCGGCCACTGCACTCCAGTCTGGGCGACAGAGTGAGATTCCAACTCAAAAAAAATACAGTTGAGCGACTTCTTTATGACAGCCACTGTGCTTTATCTTTTTTTTTTCTCAGAAATAAAAATTCTGTTCAGCGTGTGAATAGAATCAGAAGATAAACAAATATTTTTGTAGATGACCAAATGGATGAAATAAATGGGAGCCATAAATGTGGCTGAGTAAAACCTAATCATTACCATGGTCTTGAGTGGAAGGAATGAACCTAACAATGAAAAATGTATCTATCCATAATGATTTTTATCAGTTTATCTGTACCTCTTAGTTCAATGGTAAAGACTTCAAAGAGGCTTCTGGATGAGTTACATCAGAGTTACCCATGAGTCATTAGATGATAAACCTGGACGAGCAACTATTGCATCCCGGAAGGAGATCTCTGCCAGAAGAGAGGTCAGCCTTGCTGCCCTTCAGCTTCACTGAGCTGGATATGGGCAAAGGGCAAATGACAGCAAGATCCCCAAGGAGTTACTAATGAACAAGAAGGGGAATGTTTTTTTGAATTGAAAAATTGGCCTTGAAAAATACTGGAGCATAACTTCAGGCAATACAACATAGCTGTGAAATACTGTGGGGAAGAACAGCAGTATACACAGTAAGCCAGTAGGCATAATCAAGACAGGGACAAATTTCACTTTTTTTTTTTTTATTTTTTAGATTAAAGTGTCCAACAGTGGATGCAAAGACGTCGAATCACAGACATTATGTTTCCTTGAATTCAAGCCCTGTCATTACAACCTGGAAGACTCTCTAATAGTCTTCCTGAGAAAATAATCACAGGAAGAAGAAAAACAAGTTGTAACAAAAAAAGAGTGAAATGGAGAATGAGTCTGCAGTGAACGCTGACACCATACTGGGGAGCCTCTAGTGTGCAGGCAAAAGTTTACCTGTATTCTGAAGCTGTGGAAGGAGTCAACAGAGAATTTTGAGTAGTTAATTATGTGATTCCTTTAGCAAAATAACAGAATTATGGGTAGAGTTTTACAGCTGAATGAGTTGGGATGAGCCAAGTAGATATTTTGGGAAGAGCATTTCAATCAGAAGGAATAGGAAGTACAGTTCAGAAATTACGGGGTTGACAAAGTGCCTAAAATGGAGTGAGTGAAGATGGTATTTGTAGGAGATAAAAGTCATGGAGGTTGTCCAGAGGAATCAGAATACAGAGGAGTTGGAACTTTGATTTTTACACTAATTGCAATAGGAAGCCACTGAAGTGCTTTAAGTAAGTGACATACCTGCTTTCTATTTAAGAAGGACCACTTTGGTAGCTCTGTATAGACTCAAAAGTAGAAGCAAAGGGGTTTGTGAGATGGTTAGAGAAAATAATGACTTGTGTTACGATTTTCAGCACAGAGAACTGTGATAAGACGTAAGATTCCAGATATATTTTAAAGTAAACTTAACAGTGTTAATAGATAATTAAATGTGAAGTAAACATGAAGAGAAAAGATGAATATGAAGTCAAAGTTTTAGGGGAATGGTGGGGCTGGGATGAAAACACTGAAGTGTGGAATAAAGGCAACTTGGTGGTGAGGACGGCAATTTAATAGTTCAATTTTTTATATGTTCAATTGAAATGTTTGTTAGACAACCCAACAAATATGTCATTTGGGCAGCTGTATATGATTTGAACTGAAGATGAAACCACGGGCAAAAGATAAATTTGAGAACTTTATAAGAAAAGAACATGCACACACTCTCACACACACACACACACACACACAACATGCACCCACCCACACACACGTCCAACAGAAAGATAATGTATCTTGAATCTATTAGTGGTCCCAAATACTCAGGAGGTTCAGGCGGAAGGATTACCTGAACTCAGGATGTCAAGGCTGCCTTGAGCCATGATTGTGCCATTGCACTTCAGTTTGGGTGACAGAGTGTGACCGTGAATCTAAATAAATACAGTACTTAAATTATATTATTTACTCTCCATCATAGTGCTGTAGGAAAGTTGGTGGTCCCATATTACAAACAGGAAAATTAAGATGCAGAAAGGTAAAAAAAGCACTGAGTAGTGCGTTTCTTTCTTTCTTTTTTTTTAAGTTGTGGTCTCAGTCTGTTGCCCAGGCTGGAGTACAGTGGCATGCTCATGGCCACCGCAGCCTCCACCTGCTGGGTTCAGGCAATCCTTTTGCCTCAGCTTTCCAAGTTGGAACCACAGGTACGTACCACCATGCCTGACTGTTTTTAAATTTTGTTTATTTTTTTATTGTAAAGATGTGGGTACAATTCAGGGTTAGGCATATAAATGTTCATTATGCAGGTACCCTTGTTATAAGGTGTGCCCCTCCCTCCCCTGGTAGTTTCCCTCAACTACCAATCCCATCCCTCCCCACCATGGCAGCTTCCCACTATGGCCAATCCTTTTCTTTTGGTATTAGGATAATTTTTCAAGGTCTGCTTATGAGTGAGAACATATGGTACTCTGTTCTTTGTTTCTGTGATAGATCACAGAGTACGATAGATTATAAATCCATCCAGGCTGTCTTTTTTTTTTTTCTTTTCAGTTTGTTTGAGTTCCTTGTAGATCCTAGATATTAGGCCTTTGTCAGATATACAGTTGGCAAATATTTTTTCCCATTTTGTGGACTTTCCCCCTGCTCTCTTGATGATTTATCTTGCTTCGCAGAAGCTTATCAGTTTGATGAGGTCCCACTTGTCTATCTTATTTCTTATGGTGGTAGACACTTAGGTGCTTGATCAGGAATTGGTTGCCAGTTCCAATTTCCATAAGGGTGTCTCCTGCATTTTCTAAGACTCTTGTAGTTTGAGGTTTTACGTTTAGGTCCTTGATCCATTTAGAGTTAATTTTCGTGTGTGGTGATAGGTAGAGGACCTGTTTCAATCATCTGCATGTGATCAGTCAGTTTTCCTGGTACCATTTACCGAATAGGTTCTCCTCTCCTTAGTGGTTGTTGTTGGGGAGACTTTGTCAAAGATGAGTTTTGTTTATTGTAGAGATGAGGTGTTGCCAAGTTGTCCAGGCTGGTCTTGAACACCTGGACTCAGGCAATCCTTTTGCCTCGCTCTCCCAAAGTACTGGGGGATTACAGGCTTGAGTTACTGCGCCCAACCACATGGTATATTTCTTACTCTAAAATCTGTGCTTCAATGATTATGTCTAATTACCTCCTCAACAATGAAAGACGGCAGCAATTATGCTGTTCCAGTTGGGGGTAAATGAAAATGAAAATTGACCACCAAAAAGTATGGACAACTTACACGATTTGAGAAATCTCATTCATTCTCAAGGTGTAAGGCTAAGCATTGGTCGGTGAAACAAAGATGAGCTATTCTGGGTTTTGCCTATAAATGTTCCCAATGACTGAAGTCAGCACTTTCCAACCTCTTAATAGGTCTTTATTTTCAAGAATAGAGCAATTTTTGGTGTAGACAAAAAGACAAAGGACATAGCATAAATATATGGCTCCACATAGATCCTCATCTCTTTATAGATCTCTTACTATTTTATAATTGAATTCTTATGATATTATCTGATTATTTCTGCCTCTTTCATCAGGACTTAAGTTCTTTGAGGAAATGAACTTTATCTGTTCTAGCAACAATCATAACGCCAGCTTGTAGCATAGTATCTGATATATTTCCAGTACTCGCGGGATATTCATTGAATGAATTAATGAATGAACAGAAGACTATGGCAGAATTCACTTGGGGTTCATGGGAAAGACTGACTCTATCTTTCTTCAATATTGTCCTTTCTTGTGAAGGAAGTTCACATATGAGTCCCTTTCTAATATTCTACTATTAAATTTTGGCAAATGACCAGAAGGAAATGGAAAGTAAATTTTAATTCAGGGACTGTGAATGATAATCTTTCTAGAAACAAATGTAATACATTTTAATGCAGATCCCTTTGTTTCTTATTAAAATACATGTTTTATTGGCATCATGAGCTTGACTTCTGCATTTCTACATCCACTTTACATAAAAGAGGGCTGTATCCATCTTATATAAAAGAAGTCAATCACCATGAACTTGACATTCATTTCTGTATCCTCTTACATAAAAGAAGGCTTGGTTCACAACTTCACAAGATATTCTTAGTAAATATTTGTTAAATGAATAAGTAAATCCTGATAGGATTATGTATTGATTCAAAGCTCTGAAAAGCACAAAAGCTCTAAGGTGATAATAGATTTTAAAAATGCATTTGCTATCATGGGGCAGATGTTAGTTTTATGTTGCTCCTTAGCTGTAATAACAATCTTAGCACTTAGATATTCAGGTGCTTCTTCTGGCCTGCCTGAACTTTCTTTGATATGTGAAATCCTCTTAGCCATATGATAAAGCAAAAGTTTGAATATAAAATATTCAGAGAAAGAATATAACTGTGATAGAACAGTGGGGCCCTGCAGAATTTTTTTAGTAAAGTGAGAGAAAAGGTTTTTCAAAGCCCAGCAGTTGCCACTATATATTTGACCCACCATTTCAGCCTGCAATTTCAGATGTTTTGCAAACTCTGACAGAATATAAGCCACCAAAAGAGCAGTGTTCACTTGCTGAACCTTGCCACTTGCTGATAGAATATAAAGTGTAATAGCAAAGAAATTTTTAGGCTGAGACTTCAACTTCAAAAGACAAAACATGTGGGTTGCTTCTTAGCAGGACTGAAACATATACATTTCAATGAGAAAATAGGAAGTCAGAAGTCACAATTGCTGTGGAACAAATCTCAAGGAGGAATCAATATCAAATGATCATTAGAGGTACCATAAAGTTCACAGGGGCCAGAGAAATAATGCTTCAGAATGCTGAAAAAAGAAGTGACAGAGGAAATATTTTCCTGTGTGCCAGGCTAATGTGCTTTTATTTTACTTTGATTTTTTACACCAAATATAAATGACAGCTTTCCAACACTGCAAAAAATATACAGTTTTCATAAAAATATTAAGGCAGATCATGATGGCTCATGTAATCCCAGCACTTTAGGAGGCCAAGGTAGGAGGAGGATTGCTTGAGCCTTGGAGTTCAATACCAGCCTGGAAAACATAACAACATAGTAAGACCCCGAGTCTACAAAAAAAAAAAAAAAGAAAGAAAGAAAGAGAGAGAGAGAGAGAGAAAGGAAGAAAAAAATTTAGCTGGACTCGGTGGCACGTGCCTGTAGTCTCAGCTACTCGAGAGGATCAGGTGGGAGGATTACCTGAGCTCAGGAAGTCAAGGCTGCCTTGAGCCATGATTGTGCCACTGCACTTCAGCTTGGGCGACAGAGTAAGACTTTGACAATAAATAAATAACCTTTAAAAAATATTAAAAGGTGTTTAGAAGCACCATTTTTTTTCTCTTTTCAAGTAAGATGGTCCTAACAAGTAGCTATTAGGGAGCATCCTGTTTTAGAGAATCCATTCTCATAATTGATTAAGTTGATTTTACGAGGAATATTGAAAAGTAAGGGGGGCTTTAAGCATCAGTTGAGACTCTTGTTTCGGCAACTCATTGATTGGTGGGACCACTCACTGGGTTAGAAAAGGTGAAAAAAATGAATTGTTTCTAGTGAATGATAATGGGGTTTTTTGGACACTTTCTGGTTGATGTATCTGTTTTGTTGACTACCGAATAACCAATGCCTGGCAAAGACATGGCACCCACCTAGCAGTTGCTAAATATATATTTGTTGAATAAAGAAATGACAGTAGCATCTGAAGAACTGTTAAAGACAGAGCTGGAAAGATTTGGTCTGGAGACAAAGATTTGGGTATCAGTACTTAGGTGGTAATTCACGGGAATTTAATATGAATAGCTATAGAGAAAAGTGATGAGTTAATAAAAGACTTCTGAACTAATCTTTGTTTTCTTAACAGGCAAAACATTGTTTCTTTGAAACCCCTAGAATTGAACAGACACATTTTAGTTCTCATACAAATGTAGGACTTCCCGAAAATGTTGTCACTGAGAACATGATGTGCTTGGAATCTTGGTCTTGTGCACTGAGATAGGACAATAAAATGGAAGAAGCAGTACAGGACAGATATTTTAAGCACGTATTGATATTGTGTTATTATAACTTTCACAGCATTCCTATTTAATTTCTGTATCTACTTTATGGGGAAACAAGGGCAGATAAAGCTAGTACACATCATCTATATCTGTTCTAATTGGCTACACTTCTGTTCTCATTGGTATGAGCCTGCACTTACTAAATGATACATATTTTGAGTATCACTTTTGGAAGTAGGCATTATTGGCCATATTTAACAAACAAGGGAAATGAAACACAGAGACTGAAAATTCAAGGTGATGGCACTTGTAATGATCTCAGCTAAAATGCGAACCTCCTGGACATTTATGTCATAAAACCAAGAGCTACCTCAGCTTTTCCCCTTGAATATTCAGTCTCTCTTTCTTCCATCTCCAATAGCAGATTTAAAAAAGTGTTAATAAATTATAATACTATAAGAAAGTGTTTGGTAGTAATAGGAAACTGTCAGGGGAGGGGAGGTGGGATTGACAGTTGAGGGAAACTGCTAGGGGAGGGAGGGGCACACCTCATCAACAAGGGTACCTGCACGATCAATGTTTGTGTGCCTAACCCTGAATTGAACCCCACATTTTTATAATAAAAAATAATAATTTTTAAAAAAAGTGTTAATAGAAGGCCAAGAACTCTGTGTATGTGGACTAAGTCTTCTCCATCATATTTACCTACTGCGTGAATCTCTTTTAGTGGGCCAGCATTCGTTTTTAATTAGAACTTTCCATAAAAATACCATAAACATTGCTTATTTCCATGCAGATTTATGGGGTCTTCATCTATCCTGGTGGTACACCCTCTTAGTTAGCCTTTAAGTTACTGAATCTAAAGAATGTGATTAGAACCTGTCTCCTGCCCTCAAACCAGCTCCAAAGACATTTTAAACAGAGTTTGCTTACAAAAGAGTATCATTTATATAACAAATATCTGCAAAGCTGACTTTTGTTGTCTTTGCTCTTTGAGTGAAGTCTAGAAGTAATACGTTTTATGTGTGTAGATAATCATGAAAGTGGTGTCAGTAAAATACCGAATAGTAAAGCTTAATGAGATCCAGAATTGCTCTGACTGGCAATGTTCAGAGACTCGAGATGACAGCTACTTAAAGGGTCTCATTTAGGTAATTTAAATTGCTTACATATTGTGTATAAAACATTCTACAGTCTTTAGTAATGAGCAACAAATTAAAAAATGGAGTAGGCAAGTTGAAAAAAAACAATTTGTGATAAATTATTTAATAAATTGGCCCTAAAACTTGCATTTTATGTTTAGTATTCTTAAAAGAAAATAAACAGATACATTTTAAAAATTAGTTTTGTTCTAACAAATTCAATTTGATTAAAATTTCCTTTGTTGAGAATTGTCTCAACAAATAACAGAAATGTTACATTTACAGAGTCAATTTTTCTTTGCAAGGGCTTGCAGAAATACCTTTTTAAAAAGTTTCAGCTGAAAAATCAGCTGGAATGGCAACAACAGTATCACAAACTCACAATTTTAATTAACATTGCATTAATTAGCAGCTCATAGATTAGAATCCAAGAAAATGTATGCCTATGTGTTTGTGTGAGGGTGTATTAGTGCAAGTTTCTTGGTGTTTTCGTAGTTTTATTATTTCTGAGAGATTTAGCATTTATTCATTAGAATCTTATGAGCATAGAGACTATCTGGGGAAAGTGAGACTTAAATTCTGAAAATATTTCTAACAACAGTTCTAGATGTGCATATAAATAGTTAGCATCAATCTCTCTGTCTCCTTCCCCTTCCACTCCCAATCATTCAGATGTCCAATAGATGCTCCTAAATGAAAATTTCTTGTTTTATTTTTCTTCTTAAACTCTACTAGCTTAATTCAGGCTCTTGTGTTTTGACTCTGCTATCAGTGTCTCCTCATTCTGCTGCTGGAATTGCTTCTGTTGCAAATATATTTGTTTGTTTCTGACACTCAGCATTCAATTCCCAATGTTTTGCCTTTTCAACAGGACGACAAATGCCCCTAACTACCATGATTTTTTTCAAATGGACATTGGGCCAGTACTGACCAACCACCACTCCTATCACCCAAGCAGAGTGTTTGTTCATGGATGGGACTGTTCTTCAAGTTGGTACAATCAGATTGAATCTTGGGATATATAAGTATAGCTACAGAGAAGAAACACTCCCACTCAGCATAGAGTAGAACTTGGGAGGATGTGACTTGAGAATGGGAGCTGTCTGACAACTTGAAAGAACCATGGAAGACTGACACTTTTCTTTTGGATTAGAACCTAGAGAAGAGTGTAACACCTCTCAGCATCTCTATGTTGTCACCAACCTGGAAGCTCTCTGAACCTCACTGCTTAGGTTTATGATGTCAGCATCAGATCAATAACCATTGGTGACTAAGTCAGTCTCCAGAGGTAAGGAAGGAGAACTGGAAGTTCCAACACTCTAGTCACATTGTTGATTTCTCTGGCCATGAGTCCCCCTCCTTAGGGGCTTTTCAAATGTCTCTCATTAACATAAACTCAGATATGGTTGCTATGCTCTTGTTATGAATAACAAATGATGCTCCTTTCACTTGCTTTGCTTCAAAGCTGTTTCAGGAGCTGGAAACAAAAACTAAATATTATTTAAAAGATATTTCTATAGCACTTATCACTTAGAAAATTACAAGGGTTTTAGGAACTCTGCCCAGAAACTGGAATGAAGACCAAATATACAGTATATTTCTTACATTATAATATTACATTGTGCTTAAAATTCATGATTCTTATTATTTTCTCCAACTTAGAGCTCCATTATTGCAAAGGCAATAGTCTTCATTTCATATCTCTACTGCCCATGCAGTAACTAGAAAACTAGTAAATCTGAAAGCTCAACATGGTACTCAATAGACATCTGATAAATGAATCAATACATGTCAGAAAGTGTCCAAACTTATCACCTTACTTTTGGAATTTTGGCATTGTTCATTTTGCCATTGCCCTGTTAAAATACAATCAAGATCCTGATGATAGAAAATTTAGCAATTAATAACCCTTGGTATTTATTTTTAAAATTTGTCAGCTATCTCAGCTAGTTGACCGAGCACTGGTACCCACCCATCTGGATTATCTGAATCATCAGGGGAGTTAATTCATATACTGATTTCTGGGCCTTACTTTTAGTTATTTGGACCCAGTACATCTAGGGTGGCACCCAGACATGTATATTTAGAAAGATCTCTTGATGATTCTGATTCTCAGACATGTTGGGGAAATAGAAAATGGCATTTAAATTGGTAAGTTTAAATGACAGAAGAGAGGATCAAGAATATCGTGAGGCATCAATTGATTTGGGGTAAGGGTGAGTTGTAGAGAATCAGTACTTGGCACTTGGAGGAAAGGAAGTGTGCTGAGGGCGAACAGTAGGATGAAACAAAATTGGTGTCAAATTGTTTTCCTTCAGCTAGGTGGGGTAACTCACACCTGCAATCCTGGCACTGTGGGAGGCTGAGGTAGGAGGATTGCTTGAACCAGTAGTTTGAGATCAGCCTAGGCAACATAGTGAACCCTCTTCTCTACTGTAGTCCCAGGTACTGAAGAGGCTGAGGGGGAAAAATCGCCTGAGCCCAGGAGTTCCAGACTGCTTTGAGCACTCATGGTGCCACTTCATTCCAGCAAAATAAATAATGTTCTTTACATTTTCCACCCTGAAAATTTGTTTTGGTTCTTTTGTTTGTTTGTTTATTTTCTATGTGGAGTACAATTCAGGGTTAGGTATACAAATGTTCATTATGCATGTACCCTTGTTGATGAGGTGTGTCCCCTCTCCCCGGGCAGTTTCCCACTACTGCCAATCCTTTTCTTATTGCAATAATTGTTCAAAGTCCACTTATAAGTGAGAACATATGATACTCAGTTCTTTGTTTCTGTGAAAGTTAGTATTATAGATACTAAGTCCATCCAGGTTGCTGTGAAGTTTATAATTTTGTTATTGTTTATGGCTGCGTAATATTCCATCATGTATGTGTACCACATTATTTTATACAGTCCTCTTTTGATGGGCAGCACGATTGGTTCCATGTTTTTGCTATTGTGAACAATGTTACAATAAACATACATGTGCAGGTATCTTTTTCATAGAGTGATTTGAGTTCCTCTGGGTATATTATCATTAGGGGGATTTTGGAGTCATATGGAAGGTCAATTTCGAGATCTTTTAGGAATCGTCAAACTGCTGTGTGAGTTTACACTCCCACCAACAGTGTAGAAGTGTTCCTTTTTTGCTGCATCATCTCCAACGTCTGTTGTTTTTAAAATTGTTGATTACAGCCATCCTGACTAGAGTTAGATGGTATCTTAGTGTGCTTTTAATTTGCACTTCTTTGATGACTAGTGAACCTAAGCTATTTTCATGTGTTTGTTGGCTGCTCATATGTCTTCTTTTGAATAGTGTCTATTCATATATTTTGTAATGAGGTTGTTTGTTTTTTCCACTTTGTAATGAGGTTGTTTGTTTTTTCCTTTCAGCATGTTTGAATTCCTTGTAGATCCTAGATGTTAGACCTTTGTCAGGCATACAGTTGACAAATATTTTCCCCCAGTCTGTGAGTTTGTCTTCCTGCTCTCTTGGCTGTTTCTTTAGCACCAAATAGGAAAAGAGGAAGTCAAGTTATCTCTCTTTGCAGACAACATGATCCAATACTTCGAAAACCCAAGAGAATCTGTCAAAAACCTCCTTGCACTGATAAAGGACTTCAGCAAAGTCAGAGTATAAAATAAATGTGCAAAAGGCAGTCACATTTCTATATACCAACAATAAACAAATAGAAACCCAAATAAAAAGCGCAATCCCATTCATAATAGCCACACAAAAAAATGAAATACCTTGGCAGTTTCCTAACCAGAGACATGAAAGAACTTTACAATGAAAACTACAAAATAGTGCTCAAAGAGCTCAAAGAAGACACAAACAAATGGAAAAATATTCCATGCTCATGGATAGGAAGAATCAACATTAAGATGTCCATTCTACCAAAGGAAATCTATAGATTTAATGCAATACCCATTAAATTACCAGCTGCATTCTTCTCAGACCTGGAAATGACTATACAGAAATTCATATGGAAACATAAATGACCATGAATAGCCAAAGCAATCCTCAGCAAAACAAAAACAAAAACAACAAAAACAAAACAAAAAACAAAGCAGGGGTTATCACACTCCCAGACTTTAAACTTTATCAAAAAGTTATGGTAATCGAAACAGCCTGGTATTGGTACAAGAATAGGCAAACAGACCAATGGAACAGGATAGAGATTCCAGAAGCAAGACCTCAATTTCTCAACCGACTCATCTTTGACAAAGCCTCCACCACAACCGACTGGGGAGAGCAGAACCTATTCAGTAAATGGTGCTAGGAACACTGGCTGACCACGTGCAGAAGATTAAAACAAGGCCCCTACCTATCACAAGCACAAAAATCAACTCTAAATGGATCAAAGACCTAAATGTAAAACCCCAAACTATAAGAACCTTAGAAAATGCAGGAGACACCCTTATGGAAATTGTAACTGGCAACCAATTTCTGATCAAAACCCCAAGTCCCCATGCCATAAGAGATAAGATATACAAGTGGGACCTCATCAAACTGACAAGCTTCTACAAAGCCAATAAAATTTGCTTTGATTTTGCTGGCAACACAGTCTTTTTTCATACATTTCCGAGATATAGGATAATGATTTTGGAGCTTGGTTTAAAGAAAGTAGTTTATTGATAATTTTACATGTTTACCTGAGTTTCCTATCGATTATAAACTAAGATGGTCACTTATTTGATCAATAGAACATTTAAGATTGGTTTTTGTTTTATTTTATCTTTTGCTGCATTTATAAACTGGAATTTGTGTGTTATCAAAGACACTGGAGGTTATAGTAAAGCTATCAGAGTAGCAAAAAGAAAAGTCACTGAGTCTCTAATAATCTGTTGACAGCTTTAGAAGTGAGAGCATTTTGTGAATTAGGCTAAACGTGTTAACATTTCGAAGAAACTAGAGGATTAACTTTAAGCTCATTAGATCTGCAAATGGCTAAGAAATAATGCCCAGCTGCTAAAAATAGATCCATTTCTTCTTGCTGAGGGCTTCAGATGGCATGATTTTAAAGTCTGCACTTAGAACTTTTCTTCCTTCCATTTTCATTTATGTTTATCTGTTTTATTGGGTGTTTTTTTTTTTTTTTTTTGCCTTCTTTATAACATCTTTGAAGCTGCCTGAACATAACTCAAAAATGCTGGCAGAAGCAAATGTGCACTCTCACATCTGTAGTTTCCTATCTTTAAAAGAAATATTAAAATGGTGTTTTGATTGACTTAGTTACCTTTGGCTAGGGCCCCATGGTGCAGGGATAGCTGCTCTCTCCAAATTCATAATATTTTTTCATAGCTGAGAATGTGGAGGAGTTAAGAGACAGAATTCTAGGTAGTTAGGTTGTACTGTGAATTATGAATGGCTGTAGACTATGTACATGATGACTTAAGTTCACAAGTGAGAATAAAGGGGCATATTAAATAAACTTAAGCTGAAATAAGAATAAACTTTCCAGTGAAATAGATACCATACAAAACACCATTTCCTTTTATATTAGCAGTGCTACCCATTTAAATTATTTTAATCAAAATTTTATTATAAAAATATTAGGGCAATTGAGAACAATGTTTATCTAATAAGTTGTTAACACAGTACTTTCTGAAGTTAGAATTATTGGTTTATGTTATATATTTGAATAGTAAGAAAACCTCTACATTGTAAATTAAGCCAATTTTAACCCAGAATTCTCTTCTCCTGAATTGCTCTGTTTTGTAGGACTTCAACTATAGTCTATGTTTTCTACAAAGCAATGCTTCACTGGACTAATTTTTGGAGGCAAAGGTGATAAATGATGTTTATTCAGGTCTGATTTCTTAATATCATCCCAGTGGGTAAAAATATATACTTTAAAGTCAAGAAAAAAAATAAGCAGGCTGATGTGGCCTCCCTTCCTCTCTTTTGGCCCAGCATTCCCATGGACTCCTTCCAAACTGTTTCCTTCAAAATCTGGTGGGCAAGGGTCACATCTTGGTAGCTTCTGTCTGGGTTGCCAAATCTGCCACTTTCTGAGCAGCCAGGAACAGAACGTGTCTCACTCCCTCTGGAAAGCTGCCAGCATGAACAAAATAGTATTTGCCCCTAATGTTTTGTTTTACTTGAGAGCTCAACCAAATTCAAGATCGTGGTCTCCCTCTTTCTCTCTCTTTCCTTTTTCCTACACATTTACCATACCACACTCAGGGCTATACAAACCAATTTAGTTTGAAGAGGAGAGCATACACCTGTATTTTCTTTCCTTTGTTTTTTAACATCTTTATTTTCTAATGGATAGCATTTCTCATTAAGTGGATAAATAAATGATTACATAAATGCATGAATAAAATAAAGGTTACATGACAATGATGGAGATGTTGCTGGATGCTCTTTTATGATAGTCGATAAACAACTACAATACTGATCAATGAAGCTCCTGAATTGCTTTTTTGGTAAGGGAAAAATTGAACCCTGGTGCTGAAAACCTGACTGAAATTGTTTCAGTCAGGGACAACTCAGCCTTTGACCTAGAACCTGCAAGGTTTACATGAAGAGCTTTAAACAGTCAGCTTAAATTGATGGAATTTAAGATGGTAAATGTTAAATCAAGAAAGTGCTCACTTTTCTGAGAAGATTATAAATTATTTTTAGAATAACACAGAAATCAGGTTATTAGAGATGAAGAGGGAGAGAAAACAAGAGAAGGAGAGGACAGATGCTTCAGCTGAGCAAAGCTTTTTGGAAAAGTATATTAGAAAAATACATGTAATTAGGCCCATCCTCTCTGTTTGACCACAGCAGTGGTTATGCCCAGATAATAAGAATTCACATAGGTTTATTTCCTTTTTTGTTTCCATATTTTATTAGTTTTCCATGTTTTGCATTTCCAATCAATAAAAAATTTAATTGAATTTAAAATATTTTGAGTAAAAAATAAATGCTGTTTGGTAAATAGTTATGAACAAAGACTTTTTTAAAAAAATATTATTTTAAATGTGTGGGATTCAATTCAGGGTTAGGTATATAAATGTTCATTATGCATGTACCCTTGTTGATGGGGTGTCCCCCCGGCAGTTTCCCACTACTGCCAATTCCTTTCTTATTTGTTTTTTTTTTTTGAGTTGGAGTCTCACTCTGTCGCCCAGACTGGAGTGCAGTGGCTGTTCCCGGCCACCGCAGCCTCGACCTGCTGGGCTCTGGCGATCCTTCCTCCTCAGCCTTCCAAGTAGCCGGAATTACAGGTATGTGCTACCACGCCCGGCTGATTTTTTGATTTATTGTAGAGATGAGGTCTTGCTGCCCAGGCGGGTCTCGAACCTGCAGGCTCAGGCAATCTACTCACCTCAGCCTCCCAAAGGTGCGGGATTACAGGCTGAGCCACCGAGCCCGGAGCCAATCCCTTTCTTATGGTATTATGATAGTTATTCAAAGTCCACTTATGAGCGAGAACATGTGATACTCGGTTCTTCATTTCTGTGATAGGCCACTCAGTATCATAGCCTCTAAGTTCATCCAAGTTGCTGCAAAGTTCATAATTTTGTGTTCTTTATGACTGCATAATATTCCACCGTGTATATGTACCACATATTTTTATCCAGTCCTCTATCGATGGGTAGCACAGTTTGTAAATAACGCTGCAATAAACATGTGTGTGCAGATATCGTTTGCATAGAGTGATATGAGTTCCTCTAGGCATATTTCCAGTGGGGGGATTGCAGGGTCATATGGGAGGTCGATTTTTTAGATCTTTTAGGAATCGCCAAACTGTTTCCACAGTGGTTGTACTAGTGTACACTACCACAGTGTAGAAGTGTTCCCTTTTCCCTGCATCCTCCTCAGCATCTGTTGTTTTTTGAGTTGTAGGTGATGGCTATCCTGACTGGAGATAGGTGGTATCTCAGTGTGTTTTAAATTTGCATTACTTTGATGATTAGTGAGACTGAGCATTTTTTCATGTTTCTGTTGGATGCTCATATGTCTTCTTTTGAGAAGTGTCCATTCATATCTTCTGCCCATTTTGTAATGGGGCTGTTTGTATTTTTCTTTTCAATACATTTTAGTTCCTTGTAGATCCTAGATGTTAGGCCTTGTCAAATATTTAGTTGGCAAATATTTTTTCCCAGTCTGTGGGCTGTTTCCCCACTCTCTCAATGATTTCTTTGACTTTGTAGAAGTTTGTCAGTTTGATGAGGTCCCACTGGTCTACCTTATCTCTTATGGCATGGGCACTTGGGGTTTTGATCAGGAATTGGTTGCTAGTTTCAATTTCTATAAGGGTGTCTCCTGTGTTTTCTAAGTTTCTTATAGTTTGAGGTTTTATGTTTAGGTCTTTGATCCATATAGAGTTAATTTTTGTGTATGGTGATAGGTAGGGGT